>NC_057802.1:499047269-499055245 GCF_018294505.1 Triticum aestivum
GCCGCCGTCCCGCCACCCGAGGTTGACCGCCGCTGCCGCCGATTTTCTCCGGAAAACCGTGCGTGTTTTTTTAGAAAACCCCGGTTTATTTTTTTATCAGATCGTTTTTTCCGGTTTAGTCTATTTCGCGGACGTTCGTCCATACATTCATTTTAACGAACGGTTTTCGTCGTTTAACCGCAGACAGCGAACGTTCGTTCGTTAGCCTGTTCGTCAGTTTTTCTTTTTCTCGGATTTTTCGCGATTATTTTCGATCGCGATTTCAGATCTGTTTTTCATTTTAATATAACTTTTCGCTCGTTTATCGGAATCAGGCGATTCAAGCGCCTAGAGTTTCGTCTCGAAACCCTCTTTCTGATTAACCAACTCAAACAAGTTTTGCTACTGTAAAATTTGACTTAGGTCCAGATTAGTAAACGAAGCTTGTTTCTTTCGCCGTTTGAGTTTCGTTGCTACGTTCGATTTGATTCTTTTTGCAAACCGGAGTTCTTAAGTTGAACTTTCTGGTTAGATCTCTTATTTTGAGTTTTATCCGTGCACCCTTGCTTGATTGCTTATGTATGTATTGTTTGTTTGCGATAGAGTACCCGGAGTGCGAAGCGTGCTACTACGAGTCTCTAGGTTTCACGGATCATCAGCAAGGCAAGTAACACTATTGCATGATTAGGATCTGATTAAAATGTGGGTTTTGGGAAGTAGTTGAGGTAGTACCTATTGCCCTGTTTATATCAAACCATTGGGAGTTAGTTCTACGTTTGCTTATATTGCTATGCTATGCTCGTAGACGTGGATTGGGTTTGAGTGAATTTTTCCATGACAGATGTGAGATTGTTAATTAATGGTTCAACTTAAGGTGGCTACTTTAATTTACATCTGGGTGGATTGAGGCACCTGGAGAACCCAGTGTTGCCTGTATTTTTGGATATCCCGGAGTACCCGTGTGATCATCCTATGGACCGCCACCCAGACTCTAAGGGATCATGAGATTATTCATGCTAGAAACTTCCGTGTGCAGCCACAAGCTATTATGGGCTCTAGCATAGTTGAGTAGGTTACATGACCTCTTGAAGAGGTGGGCTAGCAGATGTAGAGGAAAGTAGGTGTAACTGTCCACCCGGAGTAAAGAGTATTGTTTCTGAAAGACTGTGTCTCGGTCATCCGTTTCTCAAACACCATGTGGTGCAAGAAATCAAGCGGAGGCAATCGAGTCTTGTCGGGAAAAGTGCGCAAACCTCTGCAGAGTGTACAATCTAATCATGGTTAGCCGTGTCCCCGGTTATGGACATCTTGAGTATCTAGCTCTTGGATTATCATGTGAATCTCATCATCATGTTACATATTTTAATTTGATTGGGTTAATCACGTTCTTAATTGGGATTGAGTTGGAGGTACCTTCTCAATGTTTAACAACCACCATGATAGTTAAATAAAATTTATTCCTTTGTGGTAGGGAAAAATTGGATTTTCACAAAACTGTAACCATAGAGCTTTCCACCAGCCAAACATGCATGTAGTGATAGCATTATTCTGTTCATTACTCTCTATGTGTTACATTGCCAGCATATTCCATGTGCTGACCCGTTTTTGGGCTACAACGTATCATGTTGCAGACTTTTCAGACGACGAGAAGGTGCCATATGTCGTGGTCTTATACTCAGTGGTGCCGCTGGAGTTGATGTACTCACTTTATCTTCCAAGCCTTCCGCTGTTATCGTTTTAGATGGCCTTAAGCCATATTTATTGTATTAAGTTATCTTTTGAGACATTCGATGTAATAAGTGTGTGATTGCTACTCTATTATAAATCCTTCAAGTATTGTGCGTGTCAGCATTACCGATCCAGGGATGACACTAATGCACAGAGACTAGACTGTTTGAGGTCTGGTCGCTACAAAGATGGTATCAGAGCACACGCTGACTGTAGGACACGACCACTAAGCTAAAGCCCTAGATCACTACTCTCTTCTCATTTCTAACTCCTCTCCTTTCTTCCACTCTTTTAGGATGGCGGATGCAAAGAACAAGTTCGCCCAACCGGATGAGGATACACCTTTTGGACGACACTTGAAGGAAGTTACTAAGTACCTGAACATCGGAATACCAAGCTTCACCAGAACCTACAACGCCACACTACCAGAAGAGGAGCGCTGGATGATTCAAGTTCAAGTTCCAGGAAGGACGTTCATGCCAGTCACTGAGCCCATAGAGTTTTCCTTTGATGCACCAACCTGGAGTCTAGGAAAGAGCATGGCAGCCCACATCACCATGGGACGCAATGGAGAAGTGCACCACAATGATCTCAAGGATACTATCTATCAGATTTGTGGGCGCCGAGACGAGCAATGGGAGATAATCAGCACCAGGAAGGATAGATCTATTGCAGCTTTCATTCAGGAGTTGAACCAGCACATTCGTCGCTAGGAGAACCAGATGTGCACAGACATGATAGAACTGAAGAAGGCAAAGACAAGGATCATGGAACCGGAGGAAGAACTCAAGGCTACACGCGAGGATTATATGGAGGAAATCGTCGCACTAGTGGAGAAGAATGGCGACCTGACAAAGAAGCTAGGAGTTTTCATGGGAGACCCAGCACCAGGAGGAGATGATGATGAATCTACTTGCCCGGAGAACTACATCATCATCGACGACACTGACTCGGACCTCAGTGATGATGATTGGGAGGATGAAGCCGGAGCAGATATCATGGAATCTTCGACTGAGCAATTTTTCTAGTAGACCACCAAATTAGTAGTAGTATTCCACCATGTATATAGTATAGTCCAAGCACTTTGTAACGATAGTTAGATCGATTGTTTGCCTTGTTTGAATTGATTGGAGTGATATGATTATGTTTGTCTCATGTGCATATGGGTAGTGTTTTCCCTCTAGACCTCATTCTATCCTATTTTCTCATCTTTTCTAAAACCCATCAGATGCCTCCGAGACGCGACATCGGATTTGTTTTCCCACCGGAGATCACTCAGTTGATTCAGCAGCAGAATGCCCTGATGCAAGCGCTAGTTCAGAACCAAGGCAACAACAACAACAACAACAACCCACCACCACCACCACCTGTTGATCACTTAGCCCGTTTTCTTAGGCTGAATCCGCCGGTGTTCTCCAGTAGCACCGAGCCGATTGTGGCAGATGATTGGCTCCGCAAGGTTGGAAGGGAGCTGACCACTGCAGGATGCACAGATGCGGAGAGAGTGCGTTTTGCCGCACATCAGCTTGATGGACCCGCAGCATCATGGTGGGAGAATTACACAGCCACTCACCCCATTGACACTGTCACATGGGACCAGTTTCAGCAAGCTTTTCGTACTGCCCACGTTTCAGCAGGAGCTATGGCCATGAAGAAGCGTGAGTTTCGCAACTTATGCCAAGGAGGACGTACCGTTGGCCAATACATGGAGGATTTCAGTAAGTTAGCACGTTATGCCCCAGATGACGTTGCTACGGATGCAGCTAAGCAGGAGAAGTTTCTGGAAGGACTGAATGATGAGCTGAGCATGCAGTTGATGGTGGCAACTTTTAACAACTACGAGGAGTTGGTAGATAGAGCTCTCATGATTGAAGGGAAGCAGCAGCAGATTGAGAGTCGTAAGAGGAAGTATGGACAAAGAAAGTACAGTACAGGAGCTCACCAGAAGCCTCGTTTTACCCCAAACTCGGGAGGACACCTTCAGCATAACCATGGAGGTCACAATCACAATGGAGGGAGCTCGCACAATCATAGTGGCCCCAAGAATGGCAATGGGAACGGAGGAAGCAACGGACAGAACCGTACCAACCCATCAACCCCAGCCAAGAAGGATCTAAGCCACGTTACTTGTTTCAACTGCCAGAAGACTGGACATTATGCCACTGATTGTCCGGAAGCTAAGAATGGAAATGGCAATGGAAGCTCGGGGAAGAAGCCGAACCCTTTCAACAGAGGACAAGTGAACCACGTTAATGTGGAGGAGGTTGAAGCACAGCCTGATGCAGTAATAGGTAAGTTTTTGGTTAAGACATTTACTGCAATCGTTCTTTTTGATACTGGTGCATCGCATTCATACATATCAAGGGGATTTGTGGATAAGTTTAAGTTCCCCACCAAAGTTCTTAGAACACCTATGTTAGTAACCTCGCCATGAGCAGAGTATATGGCAAGCCAAGGATGTTTTCAGATGCCATTGGCCATAGGTAGGCATGTTTTCCACTCAGACCTAATAGTTTTGGAGTCGCAAGGTTTGGATGTGATTTTGGGAATGGATTGGCTATCGATGTATAGAGGAAACATTGATTGTGCAAGTAAGACGATTTTGCTTACTACCCCAGAAGGGAGAAGGATTAAGTATGTATCCCGGCATGTGCCGAAGAGGACTCAAGTGAATTCCTTATCAGGAGTTGTACAGGAGGAAGTGCCAATGGTGAAGGATTTCCCTGACGTATTTCCATAGGAGTTGCCTGGCATGCCACCAGATAGGGACATCGAGTTTTTGATTGAGCTTTTGCCAGGCACTGGGCCAATATCAAAGAGACCGTACAGGATGCCCGCTAAGGATTTGGAAAATTAAGACGCAGATTAAGGAGTTACTGGATAAATGATATATTCGCCCAAGTACGTCACCTTGGGGATCGCCCGTACTTCTAGTGGAGAAGAAAGATGGATCGTTGAGGATGGTTTTTGATTGTCGTGGATTGAATGAAGTAACAATCAAGAACAAGTACCCACTACCGATGATCAATGATCTGTTTGACCGACTACAAGGAGCTAAAGTATTTTCCAAGATTGATTTGCGATCAGGATACCACCAGTTCAAGATTCGAGAGCAGGATATACCCAAGACAGCTTTTACCACAAGGTATGGGCTATATGAGTACACTGTTATGTCATTTGGCCTGACTAACGCACCCGCCTATTTCATGAACATGATGAACAAAGTGTTTATGGAGTTTTTGGATAAGTTCGTCGTAGTGTTCATTGATGATATTCTGGTCTATTCGAAGAATGAAGAAGAGCATAAGGAGCATTTGCGTTTGGTACTTGGAAAGCTCAGAGAACATCAGTTATATGGCAAGTTCAGCAAGTGCGAGTTTTGGTTAAAGAAGTTGGATTCCTTGGACATGTTATATCCGGAGAAGGAATAGCAGTAGATCCCACTAAGGTTAACACTGTGACAAATTGGGAGTCACCCACGACAGTTGGAGAGATCCGGGGTTTTCTTGGACTCGCAGGATACTACTGGAGATTTATTGAGAATTTCTCGAAGATTGCAAAACCTATGACCGAGTTGTTGAAGAAGGACACCAAATTCAATTGGACTGAGGAATGTGAGGCTAGTTTCCAGGAGTTGAAGAAACATTTGGTTACAGCGCCAGTGTTGATTCTGCCAGATCAACGCAAGGATTATGAAGTATATTGCGATGCTTCTCGTCGAGGACTTGGAGCAGTGCTAATGCAGGAGGGAAGAGTTGTTTCATATGCCTCACGATAGCTTAAACCCCATGAGTTGAATTATGCTACACATGATTTGGAGTTTGCAGCCGTAGTGCATGCGTTGAAGACATGGAGACATTTTCTCATCGGAAACCATTGTGAGGTGTACACGGATCACAAGAGTTTGAAGTACATTTTCATGCAGAAGGAGTTGAATCTCAGGCAAAGGAGATGGTTGGAGCTCATTAAGGATTATGATATGAGATTGCATTATCAACCAGGGAAGGCTAACGTAGTAGCCGATGCGTTGGGCCACAAGAGCCATGTCAACACACTCATGACCGGAGAGTTACCCAAGGAGTTAGCAGAGGATCTTCGCGAACTATGTTTGGAAATAGTTCCGAGAGGCTATGTAGCAGCATTGGATATTCAGTCTACTTTGATGGATAAGATCAGAGAAGCTCAGAAGACAGACAAGGAAATTGCTGAGATAAAGGAAAGGATGAGTAAAGGAAAAGCCAAGGATTTTGTGAGGATGAGCACGATACCTTATGGTTTGAGGACCGCGTTTATGTGCCCAATGATCCGGAGATCAGGAAGTTGATCTTGCAAGAGGCCCATGATTCACCATATTCGATTCACCCAGGAAATACCAAGATGTACCAGGATTTAAAGGACAGTTTCTGGTGGAACGGAATGAAGAAGGATATTGCGGAGTATGTAGCAGTTTGTGATGTATGTCAGAGAGTAAAGGCAGAGCATCAGAAGCCAGCAGGATTGCTACAACCATTGCCGATACCCGAATGGAAGTGGGATAAGCTAGGCATGGATTTTATCACAGGATTGCCTAGTACTCGTTCAGGCTATGACTCGATATGGGTTGTAGTCGATCGTTTGACGAAGGTAGCTCATTTCATCCCAGTAAAGACCACTTATACAAGTGCTAAGTTCGCAAAGATATACATGACCAGGATCGTATGTCTGCATGGAGTTCCGAGGACCATTGTATCAGATAGAGGAACCCAGTTTACTTCAAAGTTTTGGAATCAATTGCACGAAACTTTGGGTACCAGGCTAGAGTTCAGTACAACCTTTCATCCACACACAGACGGACAGACCGAGAGAGTCAATCAGATTTTGGAGGACATGCTGAGAGCTTGTGCGCTAGATTATGGATCTAGTTGGGACGACAATTTGCCGTATGCAGAGTTCTCTTACAACAACAGTTATCAATCCAGTTTGAAGATGGCCCCTTTCGAAGCTCTGTACGGAAGGAGGTGCAGGACACCCTTGTTGTGGGACGAAGTTGGAGACCGCCAGTTGTTTGGACCAGTTTTGATTAAAGAGTCTGAACAGAAAGTGAAGTTGATTCGCGATAGGCTCAAGGTAGCCCAGTCCAGGCAGAAGAGTTATGCGGATTCTAAACGCAAGGAGACAGTTTACGAAGTCGGAGACAGAGTTTATCTTCGAGTATCACCACTTCGAGGAGTGAAGCGCTTTGGAGTTAAGGGAAAGATAGCGCCACGTTTTGTAGGACCATACAAAGTCTTGGAGCGTATGGGAGAAGTTTCTTACAAGTTGGAATCGCCCGGAGGATTGTCGGGAGTTCACGATGTGTTCCATGTTTCTCAGCTGAAGAAGTGCCACGCAGAGATGGCTGAGATACCACAGAGAGATACAGTGTCATTGGAAGCGATTCAGCTGGATAGTGATTTGACCTATGAGGAGAAACCAGTCAAGATTCTCGAATATGCCAGCCGAGTCACCCGCAGCAAGGTTATCAAGTTTTGCAAAGTTCAGTGGAGTCACCATACCGAGGATGAAGCCACCTGGGAGCGAGAGGAAGATCTACGGAAGGACCACTCTCACCTATTTTCTAGCCAACCCGAATCTCGAGGGCGAGATTCATCTTAAGGGGGGTAGGTTTGTAACATCCCAAATTTTCAATTTGGAATGTTATACATTAGATCATCATGCATAACATATTTTATTGCATTTTGTTTTGCGATCCTAGAAATTCTACGCAACTCAAGGACCCACGGAGAGAGTTGGGGATTTCATTATTTTCATATTTGGGTTTTCTCAAATTTTGAAAATAGGATCATTTGTTTTAATTATTTCCTCTCCGAAAATATTTCATATCAATTATATGAGAGGGGATAATATGACTTCTGCAAAAATAATGAAATATTGGAGGAAAAATATTAAAAACAAATATTTGATTTTATTTGGATTTATTTGATTTTATTTGAATTAGGAAAAATATGTGTTTTTCAAAATTGCATTTTAGGCCCAAATAAATGTTCATCTTGTCCGGCTTATGTTTAGAGGACGGGGAAAATTTATTTCAAGATTTTTGGAGTCCGTTTAGTATTTCTTTTCTTTCTTTTTCTGCACGTCCGATTTAAAAAAAAACGAACCGACCTACCGGGCCGTGTCAGGCTAGGACTCTGGCCCGGCCGGCCTTTATAAGCCGTGAGGCCGCCCCGCCAGCCCAAGCCGCCCGCCCCCGCGAAACCCTAGCGCCGCCGCCGCCGAACCGCCCCACC
>NC_057802.1:499055693-499066805 GCF_018294505.1 Triticum aestivum
CCACCCAAGGTTGACCGCCGCCGCCGGTTTTCTCCGGAAAACCGTGCTTGTTTTTTTTTAAACCCCGATTTATTTTTTTATTAGATCGGTTTTTTTCCGGTTTAGTCTATTTCGCGGATGTTCGTCCGTACGGTCGTTTTAACGAACGGTTTTCGTCGTTTAACCGCAGACAGCGAACGTTCGTTTGTTAGCCTGTTCGTCAGTTTTTCTTTTTCTCGGATTTTTCACGATTATTTTCGATCGCGATTTCAGATCTGTTTTTCGTTTTAGTATAACTTTTTGCTCGTTTATCGGAATCAGGCGATTCAAGCGACTAGAGTTTCGTCTCGAAACCCTCTTTCTGATTAACCAACTCAAACAAGTTTTGCTACTGTAAAATTTGACTTAGGTCCAGATTAGTAAACGAAGCTTGTTTCTTTCGCCGTTTGAGTTTCGTTGCTACGTTCGATTTGATTCTTTTTGCAAACCGGAGTTCTTAAGTTGAACTTTCTGGTTAGATCTCTTATTTTGAGTTTTATCCGTCCACCCTTGCTTGATTGCTTATGTATGTATTGTTTGTTTGCGATAGAGTACCCGGAGTGCGAAGCGTGCTACTACGAGTCTCTGGGTTTCACGGATCATCAGCAAGGCAAGTAACACTATTGCATGATTAGGATCTGATTAAAATGTGGGTTGGGAAGTAGTTGAGGTAGTACCTATTGCCCTGTTTATATCAAACCATTGGGAGTTACTTCTACGTTTGCTTATATTGCTATGCTATGCTCGTAGACGTGGATTGGGTTTGAGTGAATTTTTCCATGACAGATGTGAGATTGTTAATTAATGGTTCAACTTAAGGTGGCTACTTTAATTTACATCTGGGTGGATTGAGGCACCTGGAGAACCCAGTGTTGCCTGTATTTTTGGATATCCCGGAGTACCCGTGTGATCATCCTATGGACCGCCACCCAGACTCTAAGGGATCATGAGATTATTCATGCTAGAAACTTCCGTGTGCAGCCACAAGCTATTATGGGCTCTAGCATAGTTGAGTAGGTTACATGACCTCTTGAAGAGGTGGGCTAGCAGATGTAGGGGAAAGTAGGTGTAACTGTCCACCCGGAGTAAAGAGTATTGTTTCTGAAAGACTGTGTCTCGGTCATCCGTTTCTCAAACACCATGTAGTGTGAGAAATCAAGCGGAGGCGATCGAGTCTTGTGGGGAAAAGTGCGCAAACCTCTGCAGAGTGTACAATCTAATCATGGTTAGCCGTGTCCCCGGTTATGGACATCTTGAGTATCTAGCTCTTGGATTATCATGTGAATCTCATCATCATGTTACATATTTTAATTTGATTGGGTTAATCACGTTCTTAATTGGGATTGAGTTGGAGGTACCTTATCAATGTTTAACAACCACCATGATAGTTAAATAAAATTTATTCCTTTGTGGTAGGGAAAAATTGGCTTTTCGCAAAACTGTAACCATAGAGCTTTCCACCAGCCAAACATGCATGTAGTGATAGCATTATTCTGTTCATTACTCTCTATGTGTTACATTGCCAGCATATTCCATGTGCTGACCCGTTTTCCGGCTACAAAGTATCATGTTGCAGACTTTTCAGACGACGAGTAAGGTGCCATAGGTCATGGTCTTGTACTCAGTGATGCCGTTGGAGTTGATGGACTCACTTTATCTTCCAAGCCTTCCGCTGTTATCGTTTTAGATGGCCTTAAGCCGTATTTATTGTATTAAGTTATCTTTTGAGACATTCGATGTAATAAGTGTGTGATTGCTACTCTGTTATAAATCCTTCAAGTACTGTACGTGTCAGCATTACCGATCCAGGGATGACACTGATGCACAGAGACTAGACTGTTTGAGGTCTGGTCGCTACAGCATCAAGTATTGATGGTTGACAAGACCACTAGTTTCAAGAAAAGGGCAAAGGGAAGAAGGGGAACTTCAAGAAGAACGGCAAGCAAGTTGCTGCTCAAGTGAAGAAGCCCAAGTCTGGACCTAAGCCTGAGACTAAGTGCTTCTACTGCAAAGGGGCTAGTCACTAGAAGCGGAACTACCCCAAGTATTTGGCGGATAAGAAGGATGGCAAAGTGAACAAGCTATATTTGATATACATGTTCTTGATGTGTACTTTACTAGTGTTTATAGCAACCCCTCGGTATTTGATACTGGTTCAGTTGCTAAGAGAAGTAACTCGAAACGGGAGTTGCAGAATAAACAGAGACTAGTTAAGGGTGAAGTGACGATGTGTGTTCGAAGTAGTTCCAAGATTGATATAATCATCATCGCACACCCCCTATACTTTCGGGATTAGTGTTGAACCTAAATAAATGTTAATTGGTGTTTGCGTTAAGCATGAATATGATTTGATCATGTTTATTGCAATATGGTTATTCATTTAAAGTCAGAGAATAATTGTTGTCTGTTTATATGAATAAAACCTTCAATGGTCATACACCCAAGGTGAATGGTTTATTGAATCTCGATCATAGTGATACACTTATTCATAATATTGAAGCCAAAAGATGCAACTTTAATAATGATAGTGCAACTTAGTTGTGGCACTGCCGTTTAGGTCATATTGGTGTAAAACGCATGAAGAAAATCCATGATGATGGGATTTTGGAATCACTTGATTATGAATGAGTTGATGCTTGCGAACCATGCCTCATGGGAAAGATGACTAAGACTCCGGAACAATGAAGCGAGCAACAGACTTGTTGGAAATAATACATACTGATGTGTGCAGTCCGATGAGTGTTGAGGCTCGCGGCAGGTATCGTTATTTTCTGACCTTCACAAATGATTTGAGCAGATATGGGTATATCTACTTGATGAAACATAAATCTGAACCATTTGAAAAGTTCAAAGAATTTCAGAGTGAAGTGGAAAATCATCGTAACAAGGAAATAAAGTTTCTGCGATCTGATCGTGGAGGAGAATATTTGAGTTACGAATTTGGTCTTCAATTGAAACAATGCGGAATAGTTTCGCAACTCACGCCACCTGGAACACCACAGCGTAATGGTGTGTCCGAACGTCATAACCGTACTTTATTGGATATAGTGCAATCTATGATGTCTCTTACCGATTTACCACTATCGTTTTGGGGTTATGCATTAGAGACAGCTGCATTCACGTTAAAAAGGGCACCATCTAAATTCGTTGAGACGACACTGTATGAACTGTGGTTTAGCAAGAAACCTAAGCTGTCGTTTCTTAAAGTTTGGGGTCGCGATGCTTATGTGAAAAAGTTTCATCCTGATAAGCTCAAACCCAAATCGGAGAAGTGCGTCTTCATAGGATACCCAAAAGTTACTGTTGGGTGCACCTTGTATCACATATCCGAAGGCAAGACATTCGTTGCTAAGAATGGATCCTTTCTAGAGAAGGAGTTTCTCTCGAAAGAAGTGAGTGGGAGGAAAGTAGAACTTGATGAGGTAACTGTACCTGCTCCCTTATTGGAAAGTAGTTCATCACAGAAATATGTTCCTGTGACTCCTACACCAATTAGTGAGGAAGCTAATGATGATGATCATGTAACTTCAGATCAAGTTACTAGCAAACCTCGTAGGTCAACCAGAGTGAGATCCGCATCAGAGTGGTACGGTAATCCTGTTCTGGAGGTCATGTTACTTGACCATGACAAACCTACGAACTATGAGGAAGCGATGATGAGCCCAGATTCCGCAAAATGGCTTGAAGCCATGAAATCTGAGATGGGATCCATGTATGAGAACAAAGTGTGGACGTTGCTTGACTTGCCCGATGATCGGCAAGCCATAGAAAATAAATGGATCTTCAAAAGGAAGACGGACACTGATAGTAGTGTTACTATCTACAAAGCTAGAATTGTCGCAAAAGGTTTTCGACAAGTTTAAGGTATTGACTACGATGAGAGTTTCTCACTCGTATCTATGCTTAAGTCTGTCCGAATCATGTTAGCAATTGCCGCATTTTATGAAATCTTGCAAATGGATAAGCAGAAACTGCATTCCTTAATGGATTTATTAAAGAAGAGTTGTATATGATGCGACCAGAAGGTTTTGTCGATCCTAAAGATGCTAACAAAGTGTGCAAAGCTCCAGCGATCCATCTTTGGACTGGAGCAAGCATCTCGGAGTTGGAATATACGCTTTGATAAGTTGATCAAAGCATATAGTTTTATACAGACTTGCGGTGAAGCCTGTATTTACAAGAAAGCGAGTGGGAGCACTACAACATTTCTGATAAGTATATGCGAATGACATATTGTTGATCGGAAATAATGTAGAATTATTCTGCAAAGCATAAAGGAGTGTTTGAAAGGAGTTTTTCGAAGAAAGACCTCGGTGAAGCTGCTTACATATTGAGCATCAAGATCTATAGAGATAGATCAAGACGCTTGATAAGTTTGTTTAATGAGTACATACCTTGACAAGATTTCGAAGTTGTTCAAAATGGAACAGTCAAAGAAAGAGTTCTTGCCTGTATTACAAGGTGTGAAATCGAGTAAGACTCAAAGCCCGACCACGGCAGAAGATAGAAAGAGAATGAAAGTCATTCCCTATGCCTCAGCCATAGGTTCTATAAAGTATGTCATGCTGTGTACCAGATCTATTGTATACCCTACACTAAGTTTGGCAAGGGGGTACAATAGTGATCTAGGAGTAGATCGCTGAACAGCGGTCAAAATTATCCTTAGTGGAATAAGGATATGTTTCTCGATTATGGAGGTGGCAAAAGGTTCGTCGTAAACTGTTACGTCGATGCAAGCTTTGACACCGATCTGGATGACTCTAAGTCTCAATCTAGACACATATTGAAAGTGGGAGCTATTAGCTAGAGTAGCTCCGTGCAGAGCATTGTAAACATAGAAATTTGCAAAATACTTACGGATCTGAATGTGACAGACCCATTGCCTAAAATTATCTCACAAGCAAAACATGATCACACCTTAGTACTCTTTGGGTGTTAATCACATAGCGATGTGAACTACATTACTGACTCTAGTAAACCCTTTGGGTGTTGGTCACATGTCGATGTGAACTATGGGTGTTAACCACATAAAGATGTGAACCATTGATATTAAATCACATGGCGATGTGAACTAGATTATTGACTGTAGTGCAAGTGGGAGACTGAAGGAAATATGCGCTAGAGGCAATAATAAAGTTATTGTTTATTTCCTTATTTCATGATAAATGTTTATTATTCATGCTAGAATTGTATTAATCGGAAACATAATACACGTGTGAATACATAGACAAACAGAGTGTCACTAGTATGCCACTACTTGACTAGCTCGTTGATAAAAGATGGTTAAGTTTCCTAACCATAGACATGGGTTGTCATTTGATAAACGGGATCACATCATTAGGAGAATGATGTGATTGACTTGACCCATTCCGTTAGCTTAGCACTTGATCATTTAAGTATGTTCATATTGCTTTCTTCATGACTTATACATGTTCCTATGACTATGAGATTATGCAACTCCCGTTTACCGGAGGAACACTTTGTGTGCTACCAAACGTCACAACGTAGCTGGGTGATTATAAAGGTGCTCTACAGGTGTCTCCGAAGGTACTTGTTGGGTTGGCGTATTTCGAGATTAGGATTTGTCACTCCTATTGTCGGAGAGGTATCTCTGGGCCCACTCGGCAATGCACATCACTATAAGCCTTGCAAGCATTGTAACTAATGAGTTAGTTGCGGGATGATGCATTACGGAACGAGTAAAGAGACTTGCCGGTAACGAGATTGAACTAGGTATTGAGATACCGACGATCAAATCTCGGGCAAGTAACATACCGATGACAAAGGGAACAACCTATGTTGTTATGCGGTTTGACCGATAAAGATCTTCGTACAATATGTAGGAGCCAATATGAGCATCTAGGTTCCGCTATTGGTTATTGACCGGAGACATGTCTCGGTCATGTCTACATAGTTCTTGAACCCATAGGGTCCGCAAGCTCAAAGTTCGGTGACGATTTGTATTATGAGTTTATGTGATTTGATGTACCGAAGGTAGTTCTGAGTCCCGGATGAGATCGAGGACCTGACGAGGAGTCTCGAAATGGTCGAGACGTAAAGATCGATATATTGGACGACTATATTCGGACATCGGAAAGGTTCCGAGTGGTTCGGGTATTTTTCGGAGTACCGAGGAGTTACGGGAATACGGGGGAAGAAGTATATGGGCCTTATTGGGCTTTAGGGGAGAGAGAGAGGCAGGCCGCGCCCCCCCAAGGACTAGTCCGAATTGGACTAGGGGGAGGGGCGGCGCCCCCTCCTTCCTTCTCTTCCCTCTTCCCCTTCCTTGTCTCCTACTCCTACTACTTGGAAGGGGAGGAATCCTACTCCCGGTGGGAGTAGGACTCCTCCAGGGCACGCCATAGGGACCGGCCCTCTCCCCCTCCTCCACTCCTTTATATACGTGGCCAGGGGGCACCCCATAGACACACAAGTTGATCTGTTGATCTCTCCCAGCCGTGTGCGGTGCCCCCTCCATCATAATCCACCTCGGTCATATCCTAGCAGTGCTTAGGCGAAGCCCTGCGTCGGTAGCAACATCATCACCGTCGTCACGCCGTCGTGCTGACGGAACTCTCCCGTGAAGCTCTGCTAAATTGGAGTTCGCGGGACGTCATCGAGCTGAACGTGTGCAGAACTCGGAGGTGCCGTGCGTTCGGTACTTGGATCGGTCGGATCGTGAAGACGTACGACTACATCAACCGCGTTGTCATAACGCTTCCGCTTTCGGTCTACGAGGGTACGTGGACAATACTCACCCCTCTTGTTGCTATGCATCACCATGATCTTGCGTGTGCGTATGAAATTTTTGAAATTATTACGTTCCCAAACAGTGGCATCCGAGCCAGGTTTTATGCGTAGATGTTATATGCACGAGTAGAACACAAGTGAATTGTGGGCGATACAAGTCATACTGCTTACCAGCATGTCATACTTTGGTTCGGCGGTATTGTTGGATGAAGCGGCCCGGACCGACATTACGTGTACGCTTACGCGAGACTGGTTCTACCGACGTGCTTTGCACATAGGTGGCTGGCGGGTGCCAGTTTCTCGAACTTTAGTTGAACCGAGTGTGGCTACGCCCGGTCCTTGAGAAGGTTAAAACAGCACTAACTTGACGAACTATCATTGTGGTTTTGATGCGTAGGTAAGAACGGTTCTTGCTCAGCCCGTAGGTGCCACGCAAAACTTGCAACAACAAAGTAGAGGACGTCTAATTTGTTTTTGCAGGGCATGTTGTGATGTGATATGGTCAAGACGTGATGAGATATAAGTTGTTATATGAGATGATCATGTTTGTTTGAAGTTATCGGCAACTGGCAGAAACCTTATGGTTGTGTCTTTATTGCATAAGATGCAAGCGCCAAATAATTGCTTTACTTTGTAGCTATGCGATAGCAATAGTTGCAAGAGCAATAGTTGGCGAGACGACCATGTGACGACACATTGATATTGATCAAGATGATGGAGATCATGGTGTCATGCCGGTGACAATGGAGATCGTGACGATGCTTTGGAGATGGAGATTAAAGGCACAAGATGATGATGGCCATATCATGTCACATATTTTGATTGCATATGATGTTTATCTTTTATATATCTTATTTTGCTTAGTTCGGCGGTAGCTTTATAAGATGACCTCTTACTAAAATTTCAAGGTATAAGTGTTCTCCCTGAGTATGCAACGTTGCGAAAGTTCTTCGTGCTGAGACAGCACGTGATGATCGGGTGTGATAGGCTCTACGTTCAAATACAACGGGTGCAAAACAGTTGCACACGCAGAATACTCAGGTTAAACTTGACGAGCCTAGCATATGCAGATATGGCCTCGGAACACTGGAGACCGAAAGCTCTGCTGGATCGGAGTTCGCGGGACGTCATCGAGCTGAACGTGTGCAGAACTCGGAGGTGCCGTGCGTTCGGTACTTGGATCGGTCGGATCGTGAAGACGTACGACTACATCAACCGCGTTGTCATAACGCTTCCGCTTTCGGTCTACGAGGGTACGTGGACAACACTCTCCCCTCTTGTTGCTATGCATCACCATGATCTTGCATGTGCGTAGGAAATTTTTGAAATTACTACGTTCCCCAACAGGGTTGTGGTGTATCTCGGCCCTTGCCGGCGGGAGGGCTTCATTTTTAGACGTTTCTTTGAGTTTTGTTAGGATTTGAGTCAATCAGGCGAGATGGCGGCAGCTCGACCCTCTCCTCGTGGTGCGTCTAGCATCGTTGGTGGGCATGTGGAGGTGGACTTGCTCGAATTTGGTTGTCGTTCGTCTACATTCGTGTATTTTCGGGTTGGATCCTTCCGATCTATGCTACTCTTCATCGGCGGCGGTTGCTGCTCTTGTGTGCTGGTCCTACGGTGCCTTAGTATGACGATTTTTTGACTATTTACTACAATAAGTTTTGTCATGCTCCGCCAAAGGAGGAGTGATGACGGCGGCGTGCCTTCGGCTCACTTCAGTGCTTGTAATCGTTGCTATGTGGTATATGGATCTATATGTATTTTTAATTTCTGGTGTTCGTTATACTATCATAATGGAAGATGAATAGGTGGTAAGTTTTCTCGATAAAGAAATGAGTTTCTTTCTTTTGACGTGCTCATAAGTGTTTCGTCTCTAACTAAGCAGTGGTGGGAAGAGACTAATCGGATGATCAGTTGATTGAGTAAGTAAGCGTGCGATGGAGGGAGGTGGACAATATATTTCAACACTCCCCCTCACGTCTAGGCTATTTTAGTCCTTAGACGTGGGATCGATGTAGGCCGCATAATCGTTTTATTTAATACTGCGTTGGCAGGGTCTTGAACTCAAGACCTCTTGGCTCACATACCATATTGAATTCATGCTCCAGCCAGCTCAACCAAAAGTCCGAACTAAGAAAAAGGGTCGGACGGACATTATACTCCAACACTAGGAACCATGATTCCATGAATCTCATACGTGTGGTGTGCGTGGCAGGAGCATGTGGGAATTGTTCCAAAATGATTCGCCTCACCTGACCCCTGCTCCGGCCCCTGATCGATTGGTAGCCTTTGTAGCGTAGCCGAAATGAAATGCACCCGAGCTCTCCGTATAATAATAGCACCACGTTACCACTGCACGCATTTCGGTTTGGTCGCCGCAGGGATACAAACCGGCGATCTGATGATTGCACATGCACGGGGGACCTGCGGCCCATCGGAGGAGATCGCGGCGCCGGCAGCCGTAGCACTGTGGCTCCATTACTCGATCGATCGGTTGGTGCTATACAGGGACGCGCACAATGATTTGCCGAGCCGCCAATCGAGGAACCGCTGCGTCATTGGTGTCGATTTGGTAGGGGGATTAGTTTAGTTTGAGCGACCCCTAGCTCTGTTCCTGCCACCGGCCCAGTTTTTGTCGCCTCTCCCTTCGGCAGCAGGGGTAGCATCGTAGCAGTCGCCATGGCGGCAGCTAGCTCGGCCGCGAGCAGGTTGGTGCAGAGCGAAGGAGGAGTGGTTCGGGGTTGGCGGCGATCGCGGTGGATGAGAGGGACAGCGGCATCTTTTGGTTTTGGAGCTTCCGGCCTCGATCTCTGCTGCGTGCGGCCAAAGATTTAGGCGCTAGAGACAAGCGCGAAAAGTGCATGTTTGAATATTTTACTCTTGTAACGATCGATCGCAGGGAAACCGCGTAATAAAACCTACCCGGCCTCTTGATCCACCAGCCAATAAGAGCAAGTAGTAGAGTCCCGAAAAAAACGAGCAAGTAGTAGAGGTATGTCATAATTCACGGAAAAACGGTATTTCTAGCAACTAAAATGACCAGAGAGGTTGGGAAATGCATTGGAGCTCTCGGGCGCCACACATTCTTATATGAATATAGTATTAAAAAAATACCATAAAAATTCAAAAAAATCTGGAATTTTGGGATATCAAATATGGGTACCCGTTTTAGTCCCGCGTTTAGTTTCGTGAGGAATGGATGCCCGTGATATCCAAGACGAAAAATACGGTCTGGCATACTATTCATCCATACAGTTTGTTTCTATACATGAGAATATTCTGACTTTTCTTTACCGGTAATACCACGGGCACCCATTGCTAAATTAAACACGGGAGTACAATCGGCACACATGTTTGATATTTCAAAATCTCTAGTTTTTCTTTTGAAAATTTCTAATATTTTTTAATACTATATTCTATAGGGGCGAGTGGCACCCTAGAGCCACAAACCCTCATCCCAGAGAGGTTTCGCTACTATTGGTGTCTTTGCACGAGGGATTGAAAAATAAAAGCATCACCAACCGTAACCCCTACTCCCCTCTTCGGTTGTCCCCCATCTCGTTTGTCCGGAGACGGCCCGAACAGATTAGACAGAAAATTGTCGCCCAATCAGACCCCCAAACCCAGTCCATACGTTTGGATGGTCCAACACTCATCAGACTCAATCCACTTCTGCTATGTCAGATCCATACTGAATCCCTTCAAGTTGCCAAAATCGACCGTCGTTTCCTTCACGCAAGTCCTCCATTCTCACATCTGCGTCGTCGTCGTCCTCCGTACTTGCTCCACGTCCGCGTCGCCCTCCTCATCCTCCATCCTAGCCATCGACGCCTACTCCGCCGTCCGACCGCGAACATGGACTTGGGTGGGCGGGTTTCATGGGTGTTTAGACCGTTGAGGTGGCCAACATGGAGAGCATCGCCCGCAAGAACCGGTGTGTCTGCATCCATGAGCAGGCTGAGAAGAGGTTGCGGTGAAGGAGGTCATCAATGTGGAGTTTGCCGTATCGGCCCCAGCGTCATCCGCCACACCCACGCCCTACGGCATTCTGGCTTTGCAATATATAATGCATGGCTTCCTGCAGGACGTAGACACCTCCCATGACCTGGCGTATGAGTCGCCATGGCTCCAATGGGCGCGGATGTCACTGTGAAGCTCTGTCTACAGACATGCCCAACAATAGTTCAAGAGTTCCTCAACTAAATTCAATGATTTTTTGCCCCATATGCATTTATTGGACTAATTTTAGGATGGTAGCTATCGACGCGAAGTTTGCGATATCCGCTCTGGCGTCACCCGCCACGCCCACGCCCTACGGCATTCTGGCTTCACAATGTATCATGG
>NC_057802.1:499067099-499073818 GCF_018294505.1 Triticum aestivum
TGTCGGAATCCAACGTGGCGGGCTCTGGACTCCCCCAAACCTCCCACAAGTTTTCGCTTTAGGGGAATTCAAACATTCGGACTGGTCCACGGGCTAGACAGCAAAGAGTGTTCGGACTAAGTTATCCGAATGTTTAGGGGCGTTTTGATGCACGGTGTTGGAGCGACCCTAATTTTATCATAAGGATACATGGATAAATGTATATGCACCATCAGAAGACTGTACAAGGAGCAAGGGACAAAGAATGGACACACACACGTGCACGTTGGTAAACAGCACAGTCGCTGTCATTGTCTCCTTATACAAATTACAACAGTAATTTACAATATGTACTGTTCTGTACGGAAGTGTGTCCTAACGATGCAGATGTTTCGATTTAACCGGCCGAATCCAGGCTCTGAGTTAAAACCAATAAAACTCTGAAGAAAGAAAGGAATGCAGTTAAGACTTTTAATTAACACACCCGAAACCGATCGATCTTCGCCCAAGCAAGAGCAGCCGGCGAGAAAGAAAGAAAAATCGATCGATCAGGAGGATGCGTGGGTTTCTCAGACTTGGATGAAGGAATGGCATGGCACCCCCATGAGCTGCGCGAGGGTGGTGGACCGGAGCTTCCTCTCGGTGACGGCGGGGTCCTCCAGGAGTAGCACCTTGTCCTTGTCCTGGACGCCGGCCATGTGCAGGTGGTCGCCGTCGTCCCGCTCCCGGCCACGGTACAGCAGCCGCTGCTCTCTGGGCCACAGGCTGGTGGCCAGCGACAGCAGCACCTTGAGGTCGCCGAAGGTGGCGGTGGCGTCGATGGACACGTCGTGCTGCCACCCGCCGCAGCCGGCGGATACTCTCACCAGGATGGCCTCGACGGCGTCGTCGCAGCCGTCGTCGTCGGGCGCCCGGCGCTTCTGCAACAGCATCCCGCCCGGGCGCACCTCCCACTCGATCCTCTCGTGCTCGGCCACCATGGCGCACATGTCCACCCCGCCGCCGATGCCCACCGTGCTCTTGGACCGGCTCCTGAACAGCCTCCTCGGGCTCGGGATCTTCACCATCTCCTCCTCTGCCGCGCTCTCTCTGTTTCTCTGCCGCGTGATGATGGATGATCACTGGATGGATGGATGGAGTTGTGGTGCGTGAGGCTTGATGGAGTTGGAGAGATGGTTGGGATTTTAAAGGGGGAGAAGGTGCCGAGGATGAGGACAGGGTCGGCAGTGGCGACAGAGAGGGACGAGAGCCGTGCGCGGGCGCGAAAAGGGAGAATTAAGATATGGATGGTGACTAGGCGAAGCTTAGCAGGAATAGCAGGAACAGATTAGAGTTAATCGAGTGTTGTATACGCTGAGTCGCCGCGGGTGAGGGGACACCTGTCTGCTCTTTGTCAAGACGGCTGGATCGGCAGCACATGGGGAGGTGGCAACGCGGTCTCTGCATCTGCATGAATGGCGGGGCCGACGGAATCGCCTCACCGGCTGCAGGTTAGTTACTTTGTCGTTCCGTCCCATTTCTTTAGAGCAACTCCAACGGCGGCCGACCCAAACAAATAGTGATTTTGTCCATTTAGGTCGACCACCCGTCCAGCGTCCGCCCTATTTTACATTTGGGTTGGTAGTGCGCCTAACGCACCGACCCATTTCATGTTCGCACATAATTTTTTAAAAAGGCCTGCGGTCATAGATCATGCTAGCGGCCATGTCTCAGGCCGGCATCGTGCCAGCGCCGACATACAATGCCGGCTTCAAAATAACACCACACAGTTCATGCTGGCGCTCTCGCCAGCGGCCGGCACATATGCCAGCACACAAAAAAGGGGTGGGACTTGAGTTCGACCACGCCATCGCGGCCCCGTGGTCATGCCAGCACACCTGCCGGCATACAAAAAAGGATGGCACTCGCCGTCATAAATCACTCGTCGTCGAACTTGAGCATATCAGCCTGCACGGCCTCTCCCTTGGCGACACGGTATTGAGATCCACCTTCATGATCTCTACCCCGGTCATCATGCTAGTGAGAGCCACTTCTTTCGCCTTGGTCTTGGCGTTGGCGGCCTTGATCTCTAGCATCTTGGCTTGCTTCTCCGCCTCCATCTCAAGCATCTTGGCTTGCTTCGCCGCGTCCATCTCAAGCCTCCTCCGTTGGATCTCCATGAAGGCGTTCATTTGCTCTTCTTTGTAACGCCAGCGCTCCTCCTCCCTTGAGTCCTTCTTGCTCATCATGCCCTCCACGCTTGCGGCCGCATCCCGCTTGTCCTTCTTCTTGGAGTTGGTCTTCCCACGCGGCCGTGCCTTCTCGCCGTCCCCAACCTCCTCCACGGCTTGCTTCCCCCCACGCGACTTGAGGGCGGCATATTGCGCCTTGAACTTCTCCTCGTCTTTGATGACCCTAAAGCAATGGGAGAGGTTGAAGCACTTGCCATTGTGTTGGTCCGTGAATGCCTCCAAAGCTTGAAATGCCTACAAATGTATTTCATGTAAGCATATTGGCAAATGGTATGCAAATGAACACGCAAGCATAAACGGAATGACACAAATGAAGGAAATATGCCCTAGAGACGATAATAAAGTATTATATATTTCCTTATATCATGATAAGTGTTTATTATTCATGCTAGAATTGTATTAACCGCAAACATAATACATGTGTGAATACATAGACAAACAGAGTGTCACTAGTATGCCTCTACTTGACTAGCTCGTTAATCAAAGATGGTTATGTTTCCTAGCCATAGACATGAGTTGTCATTTGATTAACGAGATCACCTCATTAGGAGAATGACGTGATTGACTTGACCCATTCCGTTAGCTTAGCACCCGATCGTTTAGTATGTTGCTATTGCTTTCTTCATGACTTATACATGTTCCTATGACTATGAGATTATGCAACTCCCGTTTACCGGAGGAACACTTTGTGTGCTACCAAACGTCACAACGTAAATGGGTGATTATAAAGGTACTCTACAGGTGTCTCCAAAGGTACTTGTTGGGTTGGCGTATTTCGAGATTAGGATTTGTCACTCCGATTGTCGGAGAGGTATCTCTGGGCCCACTCGGTAACACACATCACTATAAGCCTTGCAAGCATTGTGACTAATGAGTTAGTTGCGGGATGATGTGTTACGGAACGAGTAAAGAGACTTGCCGATAACGAGATTGAACTAGGTATCGAGATACCGACGATCAAATCTCGGGCAAGTAACATACCGGTGACAAAGGGAACAACGTATGTTGTTATGCGGTCTGACCGATAAAGATCTTCGTAGAATATGTGGGAGCCAATATGGGCATCCAGGTCCCGCTATTGGTTATTGACCGTAGACGTGTCTCGGTCATGTCTACATAGTTCTCGAACCCGTAGGGTCTGCACGCTTAACGTTACGATGACAGTTTTATTGAGTTTTGATGTACCGAAGGAGTTCGGAGTCCCGGATGAGATCGGGGACATGACGAGGAGTCTCGAAATGGCCGAAACGTAAAGATCGATATATTGGACGACTATATTCGGACTTCGGAAAGGTTCCGAGTGATTCGGGTATTTTTCGGAGTACCGGAGAGTTACGGGAATACGTATTGGGCCTTATTGGGCCATACGGGAAAGAAGGAAAAGGGCCTCAAGGGTGGCCGCACCCCTCCCCTTGGTCTGGTCCGAATTGGACTAGGGAAGGGGGACGCCCCCTTCCTTCCTTCTCTTTTTCCCTTCCTCTTTTCCTATTCCATATGGGAGGTGGAATCCTACTAGGACTAGGGAGTCCTAGTAGGACTCCACACTTGGTGCGCCCCCTCCTAGGGCCGGCCTCCTCCTCCCTTGCTCCTTTATATACGGGGGTAGGGGGGCACCCCAGAGACACAACAATTGATCCTTGAGATCTCTTAGCCGTGTGCGGTGCCCCCCTCCACCATATTACACCTCGATAATACCGTTGCGGAGCTTAGGCGAAGCCCTGCGTCGGTGGAACATCATCATCGTCACCACGCCGTCGTGCTGACGAAACTCTCCCTCAACACTCGGCTGGATCGGAGTTCGAGGGACGTCATCGAGCTGAACGTGTGTAGAACTCGAAGGTGCCGTACGTTCGGTACTTGATCGGTCGGATCGTGAAGACGTACGACTACATCAACCGCGTTGTGATAACGCTTCCGCTGTCGGTCTACGAGGGTACGTGGACAACACTCTCCCCTCTCGTTGCTATGCATCACCATGATCTTGCGTGTGCGTAGGAACTTTTTTGAAATTACTATGTTCCTCAACAACAAAAGAGGGCGGCTTGCTAGCATACCATATCTTGCATGCCGATGCCGCTCACGGGGCGGGCCTTGACGCTCTCAAGAGTGGCACAAAACTTGTTGCACTCTTGTTGGATCACCCTTTATCGCTTCAAAATGGACACCCACCCGCGCGTGCTTACTAGTTGATACGGCGGAAACTTCTTGCGCTCATGGAACTCACGGTCGATGCGAATCCAATAGGTTGATGCCTCTTGTTCGGCGCCCGTCTTGGGGTCTTGCCCAATGTCTCTCCAACACTCACAAAAGAAGCTTGTTCTCGGCCGCCGTGTATGCCTTGGTCCGCTTACTCTTGCGCTTCGGCTTCGCCCCGGCGGCTTGGTTGGCGAGCTCGTCCTCGAATAAAGGCTCCCCTTCGATGTCGCACTCGTCCTCTTCCTCTTGCCCGTAGTCCTCCGGAAACTCGTGGTCGAGTGGGAAGCCGTCCAGGTCCAGGTCGACCTGATCATGCATGAAGGCCGCCTGATATTGCTCAAAGGTGGACGGCGTGGACGCCCCTCGGCCGTGCTGGCTTTGTGTCTCGTCGGGATCGTAGCCTGCGGCCGGCGCACCACCCTCGAAGGTCATGTTCTGCATGTAGTCGTCGTCACCGGAGGCCGACATTCCGTCGAACAGGTTGCGTGTGCCCGACAGCACGTCGGCTGGCATCTGCCGCGCGTGTTTCCTCGCGCCTCCGGATGATGAGCCACCGGCCACCGGTGTGGCGTTGAGGTCGATGTGCGCGGGCGTGGAAGGCGCCACCACGCTCACCTCGGGCGAGCACTCCCTGGTAAGGCGGGAGGTCTGCGGGTAGACGTGGAAGCCGGTCATCGGGGTGCAACCGACACACGGGGCGAGTCGGGCAGCACCATCCAAGGGAACGCGGATGAGCCGGTGCTGGCCGCGGCCACGGCGGCGCTGACGAGGCCGTGCTGGCTAGGGTTTAACCCTAGCATGTACAGCGCCTCCTTTGTTGCCGACGCGACGCGGGCGTTGGTACCTCCTTCTATGCGGCCGCGGCGGCGGCCGCGATGGCTTCATCCCTCACGTCCGTCGCGTGCCTCCGGCCCTTCCTCTTGGCCGACTCCCTTGCCCGTTGTTCGAGCGTCAGCGTGTTCTTCGGCTTGGGCGTGGCGGTGGTCTTGCAGGGGGCGGAGGCTTGCCTTTGCCGGAGAGGGTGGTCGTCATGCCGGACGAGGCGAGGGGGGCGAGGCCGGTGGCGGCGTCGAGGTCGTCGTCGATGGCGCGGGGGGAGGGCGGTAGTAGCGCGCACGGACGGGAGGGTTTTTGGGGGAAATGGTGGAGGCTGCCACCGACCAGCAGGCTCGGGGGAAGGAGAAGGCGCGCGCGCGCGTCCGTCTTGTGTCCACGCCGGCGCAAATCCGGCTTAAATATGGGCCGGGAATGGGTCGGCAGGCGGACGAAAACCGGACGGGCGTCCGTTTGGGTCGGCGCGTTGGGCCGACTTTTGTGTCCGCGCCGACCCAAACGGACGCCAGCGTACGAAATGGGTCGCCCCGTTGGAGTTGCTCTTACTATTTTAAATTTTCAAAAAATGTATCTGACGAACGTTTGCTGGGGATGTCCCCGAAGCCATCAGATCGGCATCTGACGGTGACGGTTTTTTGAGAAAATAACCCCGCAAATTAAAACAAAACTGCCATTATAGTTTTGCAAAAGTGCCAACCCAACCCTATCCAACAAACAAAAACTGCCATGCGGAGCGTTCACAAATGGCAAGGCCCCCGCGAACGTTTCGTTGGGGATTGACATCATAAAATTTAAACACTGTTCATCCGGAAGCAAACTGGTGTACCATATTCTCATCAACTCTTTGTCCGAATTGAAGTCTGCTGTACTAAAATGATTTTCATCCCTCTCTTATTTGGTGGAAAATGTGTTTTCATCTATATCTACTTTTTTTAAAGAGCCTGTGTATTTATCAAATATCAACATGACAAGGAAATTCCCATAAAAACATTACAAGGAAATTTAGGCTATTATATGGATAATTATCCTTTAACTCATTATATTTGCTCAGCTAAAAAAGCAGTCCCCAGCTTAACTCTTAAATTTAGCTCCTCAAAAAAATTCAAACAAATTTGAACATCGATAACTCAATTTGATTCAATGAAGACTAACGCTATGGCCAATAAGACCTACCTAACATTACAATGAAGACTGAACCATTGAAGTTGACATCCCACACCTCGCGGTAGGAGACCACTCAGGGGTCAATTTCGACTCCCGTCGGGGTGTTGCGGCTGTCGAGGGGGCAGTTGAGCTTCGCTTCACATTCGTAGTGCGCCACCTCCTTGAGGTTGTATGCCCTCGTCGCCAGTTCCAGCAAATTACAGGACGCCGATGTCAGTGTACTTGATTTCAGACACCCATATCCCAGACGGCCGCAGCCGCACGCCATGGTACTTCTTCTTCTTCTTCGGCGGCAGTTAGTCGGCACCAAAGGAA
>NC_057802.1:499074048-499079246 GCF_018294505.1 Triticum aestivum
GACGACTGGGGTGGGGGAGGCTGCGGGAGGGCGACGAGGTGGATTTGGGCGTCGATGGTGAATATGCGATGCGGGGGGAGGGGGTGCAAACAAACGGTGCATGGCGAATAAATATAAGGGTCGGCCGACACGAGGAGTAAAAAATGTACTCCTCTAAAGCCTTTAAGGGGATCGGCTAGGCCCGGTTTAGTCCCTTAAATCAAATTTTACTCCTCTAAAGTTTTTTAAGAGATCGGCCAGAGATGCTCTAAAACCTGAAAAACAAGGTTTGCTACATCTCGCACCGATGGATCGGAGCCTCCAACAGTCCCCACCGATAGAGTCAGCGAATGAGGAGGAGGTTGACAACCTACTGGTGGAGGAGGGGTGGAGGCAAGGTATGCCCAGAGATCGCCTCTCTCGGGTTCCTAGGGTTCAGCTGCGTGGCCTCATAATGTGTTTCATCTCTAACTAAGCAGCAGGTTGTAAGAGACTAATCGGGTGATCAGTTGATTGAGTAGGTAGGCGTGCATCAAGGCATGACGGTGAAATAAAGTTAGTACAAAGTTGAGTCTTCTATTTTGGAACGGAAAAAGTACATACATCTAGGAACCATGAATCTCATACGTGTGCGTGGCAGGAGCATGTGGGAATTGTTCCAAAATGATTCGCGGCACCTGACCCGGCTTGCCCCTGCCGCTCATCGATCGGTCCCAGGCTTTGTAGCTTAGCCGAAGTGAAATGCACCCGAGCTATCCGTATAATAATACCAGCACGTTACCACTGCACGCATCTGGATTCGGTCGCCAATCAGCCGGCGATCTGATGATTGCACATGCTCGGGGTGCCTGCGGCGCTGTATTCTATTCATTCCAAGCGCTAAACTCCATGCAGCCCATCGGAGGAGATCGCGGCACCGGCGCCGGCAGGCGAACTGCGAGCACTGTGGCTCTATTACTCGATCGATCGGTTGGTGCTACGCAGGGACGCGCACAATGATTTGCCGAGCCGCCGATCGAGAACCGCCGCGTCATTGCTATTGAGCTGGTAGGGGGATTAGTTTGAGCGACTCATTTTTCTCCCCCACCGGCCCAGTTTTGTCGCCTCTCCCTGCCCCAGTACGTGCAGGAGAGTGGACTTGGCGGAGGAGTCTGATCATCCCTTCGGCAGCAGGGGTACGTAGCATCGTAGCAGTCGCCATGGCGGCAGCTAGCTCGGCCGCGAGCAGGTTGGTGTACTGTGTACAGCGAAGGAGGAGTGGTTCGGGGTTGGCGGCGATCGCGGTGGATGAGAGGGACAGCTTTGGGGGCTGGAGTTTTGGAGCCTCCTGCTTCGATCTCTGCTGCGTGCCAACCCCGAAAAGTTGGTTCGAAAAGATCTCTGCTGCGTGCTGCCAAAGAGTTGGCGCTAGAGACAAGCGCGAAAAGTGCATGTTTGAATATTTTACTCTTGTATCGATCGATCACAGGGAAATTACGATCGCGTAATAAAACCTACCCGGCCTCTTGATCCACCAGCCAATATACTATACACGTGATTATTTTTCGAAAACACTAGCGCCGACTCACCCACACGTCTCGATCGCCATCCAGTGTCTTTTGCACGAATCTTGGCACGAGAGGGCTGATTTTATGTGCCACGTAGGACAACTCACGTGTGTGGCGTATGAGGGAGTTCGCCCGCACGCTGCTTTCCCTCTGAGGTCAGCGGTTGCGACTCGGGACGTGCGGTGGAACTGCCGTCGCGCCCCGCACGACTTCTGTCCCCCATCTCCCACGACTGCCCATTTTCCCACTCTCCCACACCCAAGTTGTCATTTGCCATGTTTTTTGCAGGTTACATGGCAACCGCCCTATTCGTGATTGTAAGCAGATGACAACTCTCTTTTACCCCGAACATGTTATTGTTGCCACGTCTGTTTTTGTAGCGCTACATGGCAACTGTCTAGTGTTATTAGGTGGCAACTCCTAAAGATACCACCGTAGTCCACATGCCCCGTCTCCTCTCCCACACACCAAAAGCTATCAGTTGTCATGTGTTTTTTAGGGTACATGGCAACTGCCCTAGTGTGTTTGTAAGCAGATGGCAACTCTCTTTTACCCGGACATGTTTTTTGCCATGTTTTGTAGTGCTGCATGGCAACTGTCTAGTGTTAGTAGGTCGCAACTCCTAAAGTTTTCAAATCATGGCAACTGTAGTAGACCAGACCATACATGGCAACAGCTGCAGTTGCCCAAAAATGGCATCCGGCACTTGACCTGAGATGGCAACTGCAGTTGAGCAACCATGGCAACTGTAGTTGTCCGACATGGCAACTGCAGTTGTCCGACATGGCAACTACAGTTCAGGGACATGGCAACTGCAGTTACACGTACATGGAAGAGGGTCCGGACCATAGCAATCGCAGCGGGACGCGTGGTTACTGCCACGCGGGGCGTGTGGCTCGCAGGCGGGGAGGGGCGACGGCCGAGACGGGTCGTGCGGGCCGCGTGGTCGCTCGGCCGGACGTGCTCATGCGGGCGATCGCGCCGCACACCGAACGTGCGGGCTGTGGCGGGGTGCGCCCGGACGTGCTCGTGCGGGCGGGCCTGTGTCGATGCCACACGGGACGTGCGGCAGATACCCCCTAGATGCCACATGTGTGGCAGTTATCGACGTCCTTAATTTTTAGTAGAGATATGTTATTATTCATGGAAGAGACGGTGTTCGAGCAATTAAAATGACTAGAGAGTTTGGGAAATACATTGGAGCTCTCGGATGTCACAAATCCCTATATGAATATAGTATTAAAAAGATACTAATTTTTTTCAAAAAAAATCTGAAATATCATGATACCAAACATGGGTGCCCATTCTGCTTCCACCTTTAGGGTGTGTTTGGTTCGGGAACGAAGTGGAATGGAATGTCATGGTTCCATTCCAGTGTAATGGGTCGGTTCTGTTCGTGTGTTTGGTTGAGATATTTGATGGAATGTAATGGTTACGTTTCAGTGTTTGGTTTGAGTGACGGAATGGAATGAATTCAGTTCAAAACATCTCCTGTATAAAAATGATGAGACTGCGTCTCATATGCACAGATATACAATATGACCAAGTATAAAATCTTTGTAATTACCATAGCATTTATATCAAATTGTACTTTGACATCAAATATGGTATTCTTTCAATTGAATATTTACATTGAATTGTTTCCTATTGAGAGGACATAGACGGGGTAAAAAATCATGAATGGGCACACAATCAAGGAATTTTTTCTCAAAGTTTTGCGACTATTTATATTCGATTGGATTTCAATCAAGAAAAATTGCTCCCTGTTGCAGCCAGCGACGGGCAGTGATTGCATGGGGTAGCCGGATAGGTGGCCGTCGGAGCTCGCAAGGGGATGGCCATCGCAGCTCGCAAGGGGATGGCCGCCGCCTCATCAGATCAGGTCGCCGCCGCCTCATCAGATCAGGACGTCAAGTCACCACAGTCTCCTAGCAGATGAGGACGTCGCCGCCCTGTTGTGGATCCGCTGCACTGGTCACCGCGCCCAGCTGTGGATCCGATGGCTTGGTCGTCGCTGCTCATCCGTCGGGCTTGGAGAGAGGAGCGCGGAGGAGCGACCGGAGACGAGAGGGGTCGGGGGAGACGGAGAGTGCGTCGGTAGGGGAGGTGGAGTGGGCGAGAGGCCGTTCCGCGTCGTTCCACCAAATTGGAGAAATGAGCGCGTTCCGGATATTGGTGGAATATTCTCTTTTGGGGAACGAGTGGGTTCTAGTCCGTTCCTGATCTAAACGCGAGAACGTGGCCCTGGGACGGGTCGGACCCGCGCCATTCCGTTCGATGACTGAAACTAAACAGACTTAGTTTCGTGAGGACTGGATGCCCGTGGTATCCGTGTCAAAGAAAATACTGTCCGAGATTGTCCACCCAAACAGTTGTTTCTATACAAAACAATTTTTTGACTTTTTTTCGTGAATACCATGGGCACCCATGTTTCATATTTTCAAAAATTCTTGTTTTTGTATAAAAAACTGATATTTCCTTATAATGTATTCATATAGGGGCGTGTGGCACCCTACAGCCATAAATCCTCATCCCAGAGAGGTTTCACTACTATTGGTGTTTGGACACAAGGTATTGAAGAATAAAATCATCACCAATAATCGTAATCCCTACTCCCATCTTCGGCTCGCCCCGACATGATTTGTCCAGACAGACGGCCCGAACAGATTAGACAGAAAATGTCATCCAATTGGGCCCCCAAACCTAGTCCATACTCATCAAACTCAATCCACGTCCGCCATGTCGGATCCATACTGAATCCCTTCAAGTTGTCAAACGACCGCCGTCTCCTCCATGCAAGTCCTCTATTTGCCACATCCGCGTCGTCGTCGTCCTCCGCCCTTGCTCTGCATCTGCGCTGCCCTCCTCATCCCCCATCCTAGCCATCGACGCCCACTCCATTGTCTGACCGCCAACATGGACTTGGGTGGGCGGATGTTGTGGGTGTTTCAACCTTTGAGATGGCTAACATAGAGATCATCACCTGCAAGAACCGGTGTGTCTGACAGTGCGGCCACGAATAGGCTGAGAAGATGTTGCGGCGAAGGAGGTCATCGGCGTGGAGTTTGCCATATCCGCTCTAGCGTCATCCGCCCACACCCTACGACATTATGGTTTCGCAATGTATATTGTATGGCTTCCCACAGGACGCAAACGCCTCTCAGGTCCTGGCTTACGATTCGCCATAGCTCCAACGGTCGCGGATGACGCCAGGAAGCTTCATCTACGGGCATGCCCAACAACTATTCAAGGACATTCTCAACTAAATTCGCAGATTTCTTTGCCCTATATGCATTTATCGGTCCAATTTTAGGATGGTAGTTATCGACGTGGAATTTTCCATATCTGCTCTCGCGTCAACCGCCACGCGCCCACACCCATGACCTATGGCATTTTGATTGTGCAATGTATCATGGGTTGCTCCCGAAGGGGAGCTTTGGCACTAGTAGAAAAAAGGTCATTTGTCCCGGTTCGTAAGGCCCATTTGTCCTGGTTGTGGAACCGGGACTAAAGGGTAGGTACTAAAGCCCTACACCTTTAGTCCCGGTTCTTACACCAACCGGGACAGATGGGCCTCCACGTGGCCGTTGCGGCGAGCCCAGGCAGGGGGGCCTTTTGTCCCGGTTGGTAGCACCAACCGGGACCAATAAGCGTCCACGCGTCAGCATTTCA
>NC_057802.1:499079683-499084906 GCF_018294505.1 Triticum aestivum
TTTGGGGGGTTAATTTACGTGTTTCATATATTGTGTTAGCTAGCTAATTAATAGAGAGAAGTGTCCTCTCTTATCTCCGTGCTTGGTCGACGCTACGTACTATACGTATAGGCGACACGCTAGCTAGTAACCAAATGAAGGAAAACAGAAGATCGTCATGAACATATGCATACAGAGAGAAGTGATATCGACCTCTCCTTCTCCGAGAGATTGGTCGAACAACAGGTTTTCGTATATCTATCCGATGCTACTGGCTACATATATACAATATAAGATCTCTTACAATATGATTCCCTAATTATATATGAACTCAGGGTCCACATGGTATTCTCCGTCTTTATCGATCACGTGGTCAAGAAAGAATGCCGCCAATTCCTCTTGAATTGCTCGCATGCGATCTGGTGCTAGTAGTTCATCCCGCATCCGAAACATCTAATTTGAAGAAGGAGGTCAATACATATATATGAATGAATGAAACTCAACAAAATTGATGGTAAATAAAATAAAATTGTGAATATTATTGCTTACGCACTTCATATTGTTTGTTAGAGTAGCCCCGCTCACAGGTCGTGTGGCGGATGGACTCGCAAACGTAGTATCCACAGTAATTATTCCCGGCTTCCTGCCACAACCACTTTACAAGAAATAGAGGTCAATCAAACTGATAAGCAAGCATGCTAAATGGTATTGATGAAACTAGCGCTTGAATCATTAGGAGATGCGCGGAACTAGCTAGTAGTACTTACTTTTGGGTGTGTAAATTGCAGCTTCCTCGGCAGTCCCGGAGCTTTTGAGGTGAATTTTTTCCAAACCCTGCGAGACAAAGAAAACAATTACTTGATATCAGGTAATGTACAAAGTTGCCGATATGGTGCGATAATGGTCGATTTAACTTACTTCTCGAGCATTTCAGTCATGTCCGCATACTCCTGGGGATCTTTTCGTCTCGAGTCTAAGACGGTTACTAGTCCCTGCTCAAGCTTAATCTCTAGGAGAATATAGTGGAACCTGCGCACGCATGCATAACTCATCAATTACATTACTATAACCTCGACTAATAAGGGAAACCAAATATGCACAAGACAGTAACACTCACGTGAAGTTGTAAGGAAAGAGTATTATAGCTTTGTTTTGATTTAATACCAACGATCGTAGCAAGTTGGCCTCGGTATCTTTGGCATGAAATTCAACCGTATATGCATCTATGAGATTTGTGTTAATGAACCCAATATCACCGATTTGTATTTTCTTTAATTCGGTGATCTTCAATCTGCATAATATAGTGAGGATAATTATAAATATATGCAATGAAAGAGCTGACCTATATATAGAGACTTAATGACAGAAGTAGTACTTACAAACAGTAGCAAGTGACCGTTAATTTATCGAGGGCCTTTTGATTGAAAAACTGGAAGAACTCCTCAAATGGAAGAGTCAACAGTTCAATTCAAACGAGGTCGTGCTCCTCTTTAACTCTCAGCGTCAAAGTATCCTCCCCCCAGACTCTCTGCAGGTTTTCATGTACCAATCATGGAATCTTCGCGTCATCGTTGTTAGAGATCTTTCATCTTTGACGAGAGGCTTCCCGTAATGGTATTTGTGTTCATCCACCTCCAAGAAATCATAATGTACATCGTCAGGCAGGTAATCTCCAAGATTGGTATTGGGCAAAATCTCCGGATGATTAGCGACGATATCGCTAGACACCTTGAGCGGGGGGCACGATTGGTTCGCTTGTTCGCCCAGCTGGGCAATTTTTTCCCCAGCTTGTTGTTCTGCTAACCTTTGATCACTGATAGTACTTCCCGACCGCTCCGCTTTGATATATGACCTTTCAATAATGCGATCATAGTTGGATTGCGGCGGAGAAGGTGGTGGTCGCTTCAGGGCATCGATAGTGCGCTTCGCTTTCACCGGATCTACCTTCTCCTTCGGAGGTGGATGTTTCTTTGCTTTCACCGCTTGAAAGAAGTCCCTCACTTCGGCTTCCACGGTATTCTTGTTTTCCTCCATGGTCATCTCGTATGGTAACTTCTCTAGAGGCTTGAGAGATGGACCGAATCTATATTGCCTCCCGCCTCTGGCTATACTGCTAGACGCGGGAGCAGACGGAGCGGCTGCGGCTGTCTTCTTTCCTTGCTTACGAGGCGGAGGAGAAGGACTACGACGCGCCGGAGCAGCCGGAGCGGCGGCGGGTCTCTTCCGCCCTTGCTGATGAGGCGGAGAAGGAGGAGGCTGGCTGCTCGGGCGCGCCGGCACAGGCGGAGAAGGAGGCGGAGTGCCGCCACGCACCGGAGAAGGAGGCTGAGTGCCCTGATCACTCCTCAGAGGAGGAGGCGGAGTGCCCTGACTCGCCGGGGGAGGAGGAGGAGGCGGAGGCGTCCAGTTCGAAAGGTTGATGAGCTCCTTCCGCCATAGGCATGGAGTTTTCATAGCAGAACCCAGCCGAGTCTCCCCTTCACCCGTAGGGTGGTCAAGCTCGAGGTCCTCAAATCCCTCCGTTATTTTGTCCACCGTCACCCTAGCATATCCTTCTGGAATTGGACGGCAGTGAAAAGTTGCGTCGGGTTCAGGAGGTCGAACAGAGCCGACAGCCGCCTTGACATTGAAGTTCTACCATTGCGTCATAAGGTGGCAATGTTGAGACTCCGTGATACCATCCACGGGGTAGCTAGAAGGAACCGTGAAGACAGGCTCCAGCTGAAGCAGCTCGGTGGAAGCCACGCTGCTTCTCCGCTGAGATGGCGGGGTAGCTTCGGCAGGTCGCTTGTTGCGAACTGCTTCTCGTTCCTCTAGCCCTTGTACCCTTGCGTGCAGCGCCTGGAGTTGGGTCTGCTCCACTTTCTTCCTCCTCTCCTGGCATTTGTAACCGCCTGCGTCCGGAAACCCAGCCTTCCACGGAACGGAGCCTGGCATGCCTCGTGTCCGTCCAGGGTGCTCAGGATTCCTGAGGGCCATTGTGAGCTCGTCGTTCTCTCTGTCTGGAACGAACGTCCCTTGCTGCGCTGCATCGATATACTGCTGAAGCTTCTTGACGGGTATGTTAAGTTGGTCGTTCGTCCAAACGCACTTCCCTGATACAGGGTCCAAGGTTCCGCCAACCCCGAAGAACCAAGTTCGGCAACGGTCTGGCCAGTTCAATGTCTCTGGTTTGACCCCTTTATCAAGCAGGTCATTCTCAGCCTTGGCCCACAACGGCCGGTCTTTAAGGTAGCCACCTGACCCTGTGCGATGGTGAAGCACCTTCTTCGCAGCATTTTTCTTGTTTGTCACTGACATCTTCTTACTCTTGTCCGATGTCTTGTGGGCCACAAATGCGGGCCAGTGATCTCTGGTCTTCTCATACCGGCCGGTGAATTCTGGTGTCTTTTCTTGGTTGACAAACGATGTTTTCAACTCATTCTTCTACCTCCTGAATAGATCTGCCATCTTCTTAAGAGCATGAGACTTGATCAATTGCTCTTTAACTGGCTTCTCCGGATCCTCCTCTGGCGGTAGCGTGAAATTTGCCTTCAGCGCGGTCCAAAGATCATCTTTCTGCATATCATTGACATAAGACACCTCAGGGTCTTCCTTCTTAGGCTTAAACCATTGGTGGATGCTGATCGGGATGCTTCCTTGGTCTAGATGGGTTCAATCGGTTGGCCATCCTGCGCGATTGCTGTGATCTCAAACCTTTCATCCGAGAGCAACTTTTTCTTCGGGCCTTATTTCTTTACCGAAGTTGTGCTCGATCCGGAGGGCTAGAAAAAAGAAGAAAGACGAGAGTTAATTAATATGTGTACATACCAAAACAATGAATGCATCAATTAGCTAGTCAGCACATGCTTAATTAATATATATACCTGGCCGGACTCTGTTCGGTCACCGGAGCCGTCATCACGGTCTCCTTCTTGCACCGGCATTCGGTCACCGGAGCCATCATAATCATGTCTTTCCTCCTCCATTGTTCGATCACCGTAGCCTGCTTCTTCACCCTGTCCTTCCAGACTATCATTGTCGTTAAGATACGACAAGACATTAGCTCTGGCTAAGATTATGTCCCCCCCAACACCACTTCTGCTGCCTCGTCTCGTCCGTGCTCCATTGTTTCTGCAAATATTACACCATGGCAATTATTATACAAACATGACAGCAGGTGGATATATTAGTGGCAAACGTAGACCTAGCTACCTAATCACAACAAGGAATCATATTAGTGGCCTTGACGCTTCTCTAGGGTTTGGGGTGGCCTCAGCAACGCTTCAAGGGTTCGGGGTGGCCTCGACGACAACGCTCGGCGATCCTCGACCCTCGAACCCTCGACGACCCTCGAACCCTCGACCCCTCGCCCCTCGAACTCTCGACGACCCTCGACCCTCGGTGACCTCTACCCTAGCTAGTTCCCGACCCTCGCCCCTCGAACCCTCGGCGAGCCTCGACCCCCCCCTCATGTCGAAGTTATCGGGGAGGGGGTATATCGACTCCCCCCTCATGTCGAAGTTATCGGGGAGGGGGTATATCGACAACGACATACCCGATAAAAAATAAGAAGAGGAAGAAGAAGAAAAAAAGAAGAGAAGAAGAAAGGAATAGAGGAGGAGATCGAAGAAAAAAAAGAAGAAAAAAAAGAGGAGAAGAAGAAAGGAATAGAGGAGGAGAAGAAAAAATAGATTATTCTATTTTTTTCTTCTCCTCCTCTATTCCTTTCTTCTTCTCCTCTTTTTTTCTTCTTTTTTCCTCTTCTTATTTTTTTCTCCTCTTCTTCTCCTTCTTCTTCTCTTTCTTCCTCTTCTAATTTTCCTTTTTCCTCTCCTCTTCTTCTTCCTTCTTCCTAGATAAAACTTTTCTAAAAATGTAACTTTTGTATATATAAAAGTTTTTCTTTTTCTTTCTTCTTCCTCCTTCCTAGCTAGATATATAAAACTTTTTCTAAAAATGTAACTTTTGCATTTATAAAACTTTTTCTTCTTCCTTCCTTCTCTTCCTTCTTCCTAAATATATATAACTTTTCTAAAAATGAAATAAACCTAAAATGCACTAAATCAGAGAACATACATAGATAAAACTTTTCTAAAAATCTATCTTTTAAATACATGAACATATATACACAGAGAACATACATACATATATAAATTTTTATAAAAATGCAAAAAACAAATCATCATATATATGAACAAAAAATCTGCAAAAAAGGACATATCATCAGATATACACACATACATATACTCACACATATACATA
>NC_057802.1:499085327-499097386 GCF_018294505.1 Triticum aestivum
GTGGAAAAAAACAGGGAGGAGAGGACAGGGGAAGGGGGGGCGGCGCCGGCCTGACCAAGGAGAGGTGCGGAGTGGTCGGGGCAGGGGCAGAGGCACGACGTCGGTGTAGAGGGCGGCGACGGCGGAGTGGTCGGGGCAGGGGCGATGGCGGCGTGGTCGATCGGGCCGGGCAGGGCGAGGCAGAGGCACGGCGAGGGTGCGCAGCGTGGTCGGGGGGCTGGGGCGACGGCGACGTGGTCGGGGGGAGCCGTTCTTTTATAACCGGAGATCCGTAACTCCGATTGGGCTGAATTTTGGACACGATCTCTATCCGGATATTAGCTTTCTTGCGGCGAAAGAAGGGCTCCAACCGCCTTACGGGGTAGCCACGAGGGTCCAGGGCACGCCTGACCCCCTGGGGCGCGCCCCCTGCCTCGTGGCCCCCTCGGGCATCGTCTCGCGTTGATTCTTCTTCCCAAAAATCATAAATATTCCCAAAAAAAATCTTCGTCTGTTTTTATCTTGGTTGGGCTCTGTTTGATATGGGTTTTCTGCGAAACAAAAAACATGCAACAAACAGGAACTAGCACTGGGCACTGGATCAATATGTTAGTCCCAAAAATAGTATAAAAAGTTGCCAAAAGTATGTAAAAGTTGTAGAATATTGGCATGGAACAATCAAAAATTATAGATACGACGGAGATGTATCAGCATCCCCAAGCTTAATTCCTGCTCGTCCTCGAGTAGGTAAATGATAAAAAAGATAATTTATGATGTGGAATGCTACCTAGCATAATCTTGATCATATAATCTAATCATGGCATGAATATTAAGACACGAGTGATTCAAAGCAATAGTCTATCATTTGACATTAAGACGATAATACTTCAAGCATACTAATAAAGCAATCATGTCTTTTCAAAATAACATGGCCAAAGAAAGTTATCCCTACAAAATCATATAGTCTGACTATGCTCCATCTTCACCACACAAAGCATTCAAATCATGCACAACCCCGATGACAAGCCAAGCAATTATTTCATACTTTTGACGTTCTCAAACCTTTTCAACTTTCACACAATACATGAGCGTGAGCCATGGATATAGCACTATAGGTGGAATAGAATATGATGATGGGGGTTGTGTGGAGAAGACAAAAAAGGAGAAAGTCTCACATCGACGTCGCTAATCAACGGGTTATGGAGATGCCCATCAATTGATGTCAATGCGAGGAGTAGGGATTGCCATGCAACGGATGCACTAGAGCTATAAGTGTATGAAAGCTCAAACTGAAACTAAGTGGGTGTGCATCCAACTTGCTTGCTCATGAAGACCTCTGGCATTTGAGGAAGCCCATCATCGGAATATACAAGCCAAGTTCTATAATGAAAATTCTCACTAGTATATGAAAGTGATAACTCAAGAGACTCTCTATATGAAGAACATGGTGCTACTCTGAAGCACAAGTGTGGTAAAAGGATAGTAACATTTCCCCTTCTCTCTTTTTCTCTCATTTTTTTCTCTTGTTTTTCTTTTTTTTCTTCTTTTTTTGGTGGGCTTCTTTGGCCTCTTTTTTTATTTGGGCTTCTTTGGCCTCTTCTATTTTGATAACCTCACATGGGACAATGTTCTAATAATGATGATCATCACACTTTCATTTACTTACAACTCAATACTAGAACAAAGATATGACTCTATATGAATGCCTCCGGCTGTGTACCGGGATGTGCAATGATCTAGTGTAGCAATGACATCAAAAAACGGACAAGCCATGAAAACATCATGCTAGCTATCTTACGATCATGCAAAGCAATATGACAATAAATGCTCAAATCATGTATATGATGATGATGGAAGTTGCATGGCAATATATCTCGGAATGGCTATGGAAATGCCATGATAGGTAGGTATGGTGGCCGTTTTGAGGAAGATATAAGGAGGCTTTTGTGTGACAGAGCGTATCATATCACGGGGTTTGGATGCACCGGCGAAGTTTGCACCAACTCTCGAGGTGAGAAAGGGCAATGCACGGTACCGAAGAGGCTAGCAATGATGGAAGGGTGAGAGTGCGTATAATCCATGGACTCAACATTAGTCATAAAGAACTCACATACTTATTGCAAAAATCTATTATTCATCGAAACAAAGTACTACGCGCATGCTCCTAGGGGGATAGATTGGTAGGAAAAGACCATCGCTCGTCCCCGACCGCCACTCATAAGGAAGACAATCAATAAATACCTCATGCTCCAACTTCGTTATATAACGGTTCACCATACGTGCATGCTACGGGAATCACAAACTTCAACACAAGTATTTCTACAATCCACAACTACCCACTAGCATGACTCTAATATCACCATCTTTATATCGCAAAACCATTGCAAGGAATCAAACATATCATATTCAATGATCTACAAGTTTATGTAGGATTTTATGACTAACCATATGAATGACCAATTCCTGTCAACTCTCTAAATAGATATAAGTGCAGCAAGAGAGTTTAATTCTTTCTAAAAAAGATATGCCCACGCTCTAACAAATATAAGTGAAACAAAAGAGCATTCTACAAATGGTGGTTTTCTATGTGAAGAGAAACATGCAATCCAAACTTCAGATGATATAAGTGAAGCACATGAAGCATTCTATAAAGCCATACTCAAAAGATATAAGTAAAGTGCAAAGAGCATTCTATAAATCAACCAAGGACTATCTCATACCAGCATGGTGCATAAAAGAAAAATGAAAACTAAATGCAAAAGACGCTCCAAGATTTGCACATATCGCATGAACGAAACGAATTCGAATACATACCGATACTTGTTGAAGAAAGATGGGATGCCTTCCGGGGCATCCCCAAGCTTAGACGCTTGAGTATCCTTGAATATTTACTTGGGGTGCCTTGGGCATCCCCAAGCTTGATCTCTTGCCTCTCCTCCTTTTCCTCATATCGAGACCTTCTCGATCTTTGAACACTTCATCCACACAAAACTCAACAGAAAGTTCGGTAAGATCTGTTAGTATGATAAAGCAAATCACTACTCTAAGTACTATTGCAAACCAATTCATATTTTGTTTTTGCATTTTAGCTACTGTAATATAACTTTTCCATGGCTTAATCCACTGATATAAATCGATAGTTTCATGAAAACAAGCAAACTATGCATCAAAAACAGAATCTGTCTTAAACAGGACAGTCTATAGTAATCTGAACATTCACCATACTTCTCGTACTCCAACAATTCTACCAAAATTAGGAAAAATAAAAAATTTGTATAGAAAGACAGTGCAAAAAATTTCAGAACCGTTTGACGTTCCAGTAAAAAACGTAAAATCACGCACTACAGCCAAAGTTTCTGTCCTTTACCGCACAAACCAACAAGCATTGTAAACATCCTAAAGGAAAACCGTCGCACATTATTTTTATTTTTAAACTTTATAAAAGCACAGAACAGAAATAAATGACTCTCTAAAACTTCCGGGTTGTCTCCCTGGCAGCGCTTTCTTTAAAGCCATTAAGCTAGGCATATTGTGCTCATGTAATGGATCCACCTGGATCCCAAGGTATATCAAAGCCAATTTGAATTAGCAATGATTTGGCATTTAGTAGTGAGCACAAAGCAACATATATCAAGCAATGACAAAGTCTAACTCTCTTCATATGCATCGGCATGTCATACAAGAACAATTCATGAACATCAAGTAAAGGCCAATGCATAGTATAAACAGTTTGTTGCAATTTTATCATGTGGGAAACATAGAAAGGTGGAGATATAGTTCCTCTCTCATAATAATTGCAAGTAGGAGCATCAAGCACATGCATATTATATTCATCAAAATCATCATGTGCAACGGTAAAAGGCAACCCATCAATATAATCCTTAATAAGGGCAAACTTCTCCGATATAGTGTAGTCGGGAGAATTTAAAAAGATAATAGGACTATCATGCGTAGGTGCAATAGCAACAATTTCATGTTTAACATAAGGAACTATAGCAAGTTCATCTCCATAAGCATAATTCATATTGGCATCTTGGCCACAAGCATAGCAAGCATCATCAAAAAGGGATATTTCAAAAGAATCAACGAGATCATAACAATCATCATAGCATTCATCCTTCGGTAAGCACGAAGGGAAATTAAACAATGTATGAGTTGAAGAGTTACTCTCATTAGAAGGTGGGCACGGGTGATCAATCCGCTCTTCCTCCTTTTGTTCTTCGCTCTCCTCCTCATCTTTTTCATCCAATGAGCTCACAATGTCATCAATTTCTTCTTCCATAGGCTCCTGCAAAATATTAGTCTCTTCTTGGACAGCGGAGACTTTCTGAATAAAATCATCAATATCGGAATTGAATTCATAATTCTCATAGCAATATTTAAGTATAGCAAAATTTTCAGGTCTATAAACAGCATCATCAAGATTTTCACACTCTTTAAACAAAGATTCAATTTCATAAGCACCCATAAATGCAACGAATTCTTCTATTTGTTCCACATCATAGTAATCATATATACCATTAGCGTAAGAAGCCAAGGTTTATCATCATTAAATTTGCATGAAAAGGAAAGGTGTGGAGCCTTCATCCTAGAGCAACAAGTATAATCATATCTGAAGCATAGTTCCCGAGCATACCAGTGCAACATATGAATTTAATCCCATAATAGTTTCCCTTTTTGAGTCAAGCGATAATCCCTAAAGTATTCACGTTGATCCAACGTGTCTCCCATTACATAATTGAATGGAGTTTTCTCAGGATTATCAAAGTAGTACATAATATTTTTCACATAATCAGCATCGAGGGTTTTAGGAGGTTCCCCATCTCCATGAGTAGCAAGTACACCTAATTTTTTTGGTATTTCGTGTTCCATATCCATAACTAAAGATAGAGAACAACTTAGAACAACAAATAAAAATTACTTAGTGATAAAGCAAACAAGCACACACGAGAATATTCACCCCACGCTATAACTCCGGCAACGGCGCTAGAAAAAGGTCTTGATAACCCACAAGTATAGGGGATCAATTGTAGCCTCTTTCGATAAGTAAGAGTGTCGAACCCAACGAGGAGCTAAAGGTAGAACAAATATTCTCTCAAGTTCTATCAACCACCGATACAACTCTACGCACACTTGACGTTCGCTTTACCTAGAACAAGTATGAAACTAGAAGTAGTTTGTAGGTGTTGTTGCATAGGTTTGCAAGAATATAAAGAGCATGTAAATAAAAACTAGGAGCTGTTTAGATAAAGACGCAATAAAGTTAGTATAGCGAGTGTGGAAAAGTGGTGGTAGGAGTTGCAAAATTGTCCCTAAGCAATTGACTATTTTACTAGACCGATAGCAAGTTTTATGTGGGAGAGGCCACTGCTAGCATGTCATCCCTGACTTGGAATTCTATGCACTTATGATTGGAACTATTAGCAAGCATCCGCAACTACTAACGTTCATTAAGGTAAAACCCAACCATAGCATTAAGATATATTGGTCACCCTTCAATCCCGTATGCATCAATTTCTATGCTAGGTTGAAGCTTCTGTCACTCTTGCCCTCCAATACATAGTCCTATCAATATACAACTAACCTTATGGTGTGATCCACGCGCGCGCTCATATGATGGGCACCAAAGGACAGCAACATAACTGTTAGAGTTGTGTCGAATATAGTGTACAAGGTAGGTTACAATTGGACTATGAGTTGTATTGTGTTTACATAGGATGGGGAGTCGTGTCCTATTAGGACACTTGTATTCTAGGCCTCTCATATATAGCGGGGGTAGACACACGATGTAACCTATGCCAACATAATAGTACAGGAACGCAGGGGAAGCCGGCGGCATGTGCCGGCGTCCAGGGCGACCTGGTGCGGTATTGTAGCGGTGTCACGGGGAGGAGCGCCCGTAATCAAGCCCCGGGGATGTAGCCATATCGGTGAACCTCGTTAACAAATCTTTGTGTCATGCTCGTGTGATTGCTTGGTGCTCGGATGATCGACGGAGTGCCTCGAATTTATTTTAACAAGTGGTATGATGAGCTAGGTTGTTCGAAGGCGTTGACGGCGTTGATATGCGAGAGAAATCTGAAGCGCCGTATCATGGCGAGCGGCGAGTTCGCAATCTCGACGAGATCGGACTGCACGTAGCGGCGGATAGTACGGTCGTGTGTGCACAGAAAGCTGGACGTTGCGGCGATGAATCAGAAGAAAAATCGGGCGAGCGTACAGCGGAAAAGCGTGCTAGCGGCGGCGGATCATGAGGAACCGCTGGACAGCAGCGTGTGTGCAGGCAAACGACGGCTGTCGTGCGCTAGAGCTACGTGTGCAAGCAAAGAGCAAGCCGGAGATTTGTTTGGAAAACAAAACTGGACCGAGTCCAGAACTAAGTCCTCGTGTTCGACTGGGAAACCTACAGGTGCGCTACTAGGTAGCAGCAAGGGTCGGGTTACCGTACAGGACAGAGGCAGCCAGGTCCAAATCGGAAGGGAAAAATCCATTGATGATACGCATCTATATATTGGAAGGAAAGGACAAGGCAAAGCAAAGCTAGCATTGGAGTTTTGTGCAAGGGAGCCGAGCCACCACGTGAAGGCTAAAGATTATAATTCTTTTGGTTTTGCTAGTAGTACACAGAGTGTCCATGTGCTTGGGGCATCGCGTGAAAAGCTTGGATAATTTTCCGCAGGGTCAGCCATACAAAAGACCATGGCACCAACGGGTACCAAGTTTGAGATGGAGAAGTTCACGGAACTGAAAACCTTGGGTTATGGCAGACTAGGATGGAAGATTTGTTGGCACAACAGGGATGCTTGAAGGCGTTGCGGGAAGTCATGTTAGCGGTGATGGAATTATCATGTGATGGATGGAAATTCATGAATGATTTGGGAGTCTGGGTCGGACTTGTAAGTCTGACGGATCGACGCGAGTCGGTTGGTACAGAAGACGGTGGTGGGATCGGCGACGACGACGTCGGAGCGTGATGCTGATGGTGACCGACTTCTGGGGCGTGGAAACACGTCGCGCAGGCCTGAGGGCTTGTGTGGCTTCGACAAGACTATGGCATGGGGTTGATTCAAGATGGCGTACGCATGTGAGCTTGAAGTCGACGGGGCGCGAGGGTGGACTGATCATCTACCATGAAGTCTTGTTGAAGGTGGAGCTGGATTGAGGGGCTACGGTGTAAGGATCCAGAGAATCGAAGCCTATTCAGCGGATGGGAAAAGCGAAGGACACGTAATTCGGATTGGAGCCCAATGGTCTGATGGAAGCGTGAAACTCGTCATCCGTCGGTGATGATCGGTGGTACTCTGCAGTGGGGGTTGAGTGGTGTGGGCTCGCGACCCTTGAGACTCGACCGGGACAGCGGAGGCTCGACGCGGTAATAGCGGCAAGGCGTGCGGTATGCACGGGACATAGAGACGGGCCAGGGCTCTGGTGGTCATACATGTGGTGAGACAATTGTGAATTTGACTCGAGATGACTACAAGCAACGGTGAAATTTCTTCATGTTTCAGACGGGCGGTCAAGAAAGGAGCGGTGATGTTGAGTTTAGGTAACTCTTATGTGTGACATCCAATATGTGAGTTGTTCACTTTCACGCAGGTCAGTGATCAGTGGGTGATGGCGTTGGACGGATACTCTGGAAGTTGGGAGCACAAACTAGAGTGACAAGGAACTTAATTTTGCTCGAGTGTTGACTGTGTCAAGAAAAGAAGGGACTACAAGTTGCACGTGAAGTCATATGGAGTCTTTGGAGTAGCAGCGATGCTCATGGGATAAACTCAAGTCCAATGTACATGGAAGTTTGACGCATGGACAAATTCAAGGTGGTGGAGAATATTCGCCAAGGTGGAGTTTGTTAGAGTTGTGTCGAATATAGTGCACAAGGTAGGTTACAGTTGGACTATGAGTTGTATTGTTTTTTTTTTGAATATTTATGAGTTGTATTGTGTTTACATAGGATGGGGAGTCGTGTCCTAGTAGGACACTTGTATTCTAGGCCTCTCATATATAGCGGGGGTAGACACACGATGTAACCTATGCCGACATAATAGCACAGGAACGCAGGGGAAGCTGGCGGCATGTGCCGGCGTCCAGGGCGACCTGGTGCGGTATTGTAGCGGTGTCACGGGGAGGAGCGCCCGTAGTCAAGCCCCGGGGATGTAGCCATATCGGTGAACCTTGTTAACAAATCTCGGTGTCGTGCTCGTGTGATTGCTTGGTGCTCAGATGATCGACGGAGTGCCTCGAATTTATTCTAACAATAACCACAAGCAAATTAAACCAATCATAGCAATTCACCGATTACCGATAGGACAACGAAAATCTACTCAGACATCATAGGATGGCAACACATCATTGTATAATAATATGAAGCATAAAGCACCATGTTCAAGTAGAGGGTACAGCGGGTTGCGGGAGAGTGGACCGCTGTAGATAGATGGGGGGAGGTGATGGAGATGTTGGTGAAGATGACGGAGGTGTTGGTGTAGATCGCGGTGATGATGATGGCCCCGGCGGCGTTCCGGCGCCACCGGAAGCGAGGGGGAGAGAGCCCCCCTCCTTCTTCTTCTTCCTTGACCTTCTCCCTAGATGGGAGAAGGGTTTCCCCTCTGGTCCATGGTCTCCATGGCGTGGGAGGGGCGAGAGCCCCTCCGAGATTGGATCTGTCTCTCTGTCTCTCTCTGTTTCCGCCCTCTAGATTCTTCCCTTTCACCGTTTATTTTATAACCAGAGATCCGTAACTCCGATTGGGCTGAATTTTGGACACGATCTCTATCCGGATATTAGCTTTCTTGCGGCGAAAGAAGGGCTCCAACCGCCTTACGGGGTGGCTACGAGGGTCCAGGGCGCGCCTGACCCCCTAGGGCGCGCCCCCTGCCCCGTGGCCCCCTCGGGCATCGTCTCGCGTTGATTCTTCTTCCCAAAAATCATAAATATTCCAAAAAAAAAATCTCCGTCAGTTTTTATCCCGTTTGGACTCCGTTTGATATGGGTTTTCTGGGAAACAAAAAACATGCAACAAACAGGAACTGGCACTGGGCACTGGATCAATATGTTAGTCCAAAAATAGTATAAAAAGTTGTCAAAAGTATGTAAAAGTTGTAGAATATTGGCGTGGAACAATCAAAAATTGTAGATACGACGGAGACGTATCATGGTGCCGGCGACGAGATCGGCGCGGGCGATCGACGGCGGTGAAGACGGGGACGGGACGTGACGGACCGCTAAACCTATGCAAATATCGGGGAAAATGGAGCTTGGAGGTCGAGCTTCGTGAGGAGAAAGCTTAACTAGTGTGGCTCGAGCATTTCATCGAACAGCTCATGTGCATAGGAGGTGAGTTAGAGCACCCAAATGCCCTCCCCTCGCCGGCCAGAAAAAACAGAGCACTGTGGAGTGCTCTGCTGCGGCGATGGGGTATATATAGGCAATTCATTTGTCTCGGTTCGTGGCTGGAACCGGGACTAAAGCTCCCCCTTCTGTCCCGGTTCGAGCCACGAATCAGGACCAATGTATGTGGGCCAGGAGCGAGGCCCATTGGTCCCGGTTCGTGCCAGGAACCGGGACAAATGGGTCCAGACGAACCGGGACCAATACCCACGAGGCCCCGGCCGGCCCCCTGGACTCACGAACCGGGACGTATGCTCCCCATAGGTCTCGGTTCGTGACTGAACCGAGACTAATGGGCTGGCCAGACTCAAACCAAAGCCCTATGTTCTATTAGTGTGGGTGTGCCGGCTGCGTGGGCGTCCAATGTGGCGGGCGGTTGGACTCCCCAAACCTCCCACAAGTTTTCGGTTTGTGGAAATTTAGACGTCTGGACTGGTCTGCGGGCATTTAATGCAAAGAGTGTTCACTGGCTGTGTATTTTGATGCACGGAGTTGGGGTGGCCCTAATTTCATCGTAAGGATACGCTGATAAATGTATATGCGCCATCAGAAGACTATACAAGGAGCCATTGACGAAGAATGGAGACAGACACGTGCACATTTATAAACAGCACAGTCACTCTCATTGTGTCCTTGCACAAATTACAGTAATACAATTTACAATATGTACTGTACTGTATTGTGTCCTAACGATGCAGATGTTTCAATTTTCTAGAGTACATATGTTTCGATTTAACCGGCCGAATCCAGGCTCTTAGTTAATACCTAAACCTAAAAGAAATCTCTGAAGAAAGAAAGGAATGCAGTCGACACTTAATTAACACACCTGAAACCGATCGATCTTCGCCCAAGCAAGAGCAGCCGGCGAGAAAGAAAGAAAGAAAAATCGATCGATCAGGAGGATGTGTAGATTTCTTAGACTTGGATGAAGGAATGGCAGGGCACTCCCATGAGCTGCGCGAGGGAGGTGGACCGGAGCTTCCTCTGGGTGACGGCGGGGTCCTCCAGGAGGAGCACCTTGTCCTTGTCCTGGACGCCGGCCATGTGCAGGTGGTCGCCGTCGTCCCGCTCCCGGCCCCTGTACAGCAGCCGCTGCTCCCTGGGCCACAGCCCGGTGGCCAGCGACAGCAGCACCTTGAGGTCGCCGAAGGTGGCGGTGGCGTCGATGGACACGTCGTGCTGCCACCCGCCGCAGCCGGCGGAGACCCGCACCAGGATGGCCTCGACGGCGTCGTCGCAGCCGTCGTCGTGGGGCGCCCGGCGCTTCTGCACCAGCATCCCGCCCGGCCGCACCTCCCACTCGATGCGCTCGTGCTCGGCCACCATGGCGCACATGTCCACCCCGCCGATGCCGCCCACTGTGTTCCTCGACCGGCTCCTGAACAGCCTCCTCGGGCTCGGAATCTTCACCATCTCTGCTCCTAGCTCTCTCTGCTTCTCTCTCACTGCCTGTCTGCTCTGTGGGTGTTGTGCTGCGTGAGGCTTGAAGGAGAGATGCTTGGGATTTTAAAGGGGGAGAAGGTGTCGAGGACGAGGACAAGGTCGGCAGTCGCGACAGGATATTTGGGTTGTGACTAGGCGAAGCTTAGCGGGAATAGATTAGCGTTAACGGAGCGTTGTTACGCTGAGTCGCCGCGAGTGAGGCGACAGATGTCTGCTGTTACTGAGGCGACGAGATCGGCAGCACATGGGGAGGTGGCAACGCGGTCTCCGCCCTGCATCTGCATGGATGGCTGGAGCCGAAGGAATCGTCCCACCAGCTGCAGGTTAGTTAGTTTTGTTGTTTACCCTTATATATACTATTTATAATATTTATATATACTATTTATCATTTTTTTTGTTTTCTACTTTGCTCTGTTCCTAAATCCTGTCTGGTTTTAGTTCATTCACGAACAGTGGGAATATTTATTTATTTATTTATTTTTATTTACAGTATACGTCATGGAGTTGTGTATCAGACTCATAGAAAAGATTAAGACGGCTGATACAACATCTTTCGGCATATACAACGCTAATCATAGCAACAACGCCGAACCGCACCCATCACGGCTACAACGAAAACACAACTCGCCTTCTGAGAGCACCAAGCCATGATCAGACTAAATCAACACACTCTTCACCCTTAGCGTCTAAGAAAATCAATAAGTGGACAATAGGACCCGACAAATACTTTATCCTAGAGGCGTCGACGATGGAGTGCATTGCGCCCCATAGACCCATGCCCATGGCATTGACCACCGCCAAAGAAACACACCACCCCAAGCCTCGCAACTGAGACCGACGAGGCAAGAAACTCCAACCACCGCTCCATTAGACTCCACGGGCGCTCAGGCAGTGCCTCCAAGGAGGAGTCCTCCTCACTTGACGATTCAGAAGATGAGGATGAAAGGAAAAACGAGACCGTAACTTTGCCGTCTGGCTTAGCGAACTAGACCTAGGGTTTCCCCTGTTGCCAAGGAAGGAAAAGGAAGGTCATGGAAACACCTCCAAGGAAGAAATGACACCCACGTGTAGTGCCTCACCGAGCAAGGATTTCTTCCCCACCTAGTGTGTCGACCCTTAAGACCACCGAAGCATAGCAGACTAGGGTAGGGGAAGAAAGTTGATGGCTTCAACCACCACAACATAGAGGAGAGCTGCATGTCATTGTGGATGAGGAGGGACGAACCTGCAGGCCATCACCCGACATGGAC
>NC_057802.1:499097819-499140319 GCF_018294505.1 Triticum aestivum
TTTCTTCCATTCTCGGCAACATTTTCTCCAAACTGAATTCATGTGCTAATTGTACAGTTTCTAACTCTAACCAATTACTCCCTCCGTTCCAAATTACTCGTCGTGGTTTTAGTTCATTTTGAACTAAAACCACAACGAGTAATTTGGAACGGAGGGAGTAGTACGTTCGTGCGTCTCCGGTGATAAGTTGATCCAGTTTTTTCAGTACAAAGTTGTTCGTGTATTTAAGCGTGCATCTCACACCATGGCGGTGAAGCATACATACGTCTAGGAACCATGAATCTTGTACGTACGTGTACGTGGCAGGAGCATGTGGCCTTGGTTCTGCAAGAATGAAATGATTCGCCTCACCTGACCCCTGCTCCGATCCGGCCCCTGATCGATCGGGTAGCCTTTGTAGCATAGCCGAAGGGAAATGCACCCGAGCTATCCGTATAATAATACCACCACGACATTACCACTGCACCCATCTGGATTTGGTCGCCAATCAGCTGGCGATCTGATGATTGCACATGCGCGGGGGCCGGTATTACAGGAGGGAGTAAATAGCATAAAACTATCGCTTTTCGTTTTATGTTTCCAAAAAACCATCATTTTTTTGTTTATGACTGATGCCTACCACTTTTCTCGTCGGCTGTCTCAAAAAACCCAAATCGTCCGTTGCTAGCGTTTTAAACCGTTTTCTGACAGTCCGGGCCCGCCTGTCAGGCCACATCAGCGCCGCGCGTTTGTTTGACCGTTAACTGACATGTGGGGCCCACATGTCAGTGTCCCTTCCTCATAAAAAAGCAAGCAGATCCCTGCAAACATTTAAAAAACGCAATCGGTCCCTGTGAACTTTACAAAAAAGCAATCGGGTCCCTGTGGCGCCGTGGCCGTGATCCCGCAGCCAGCTCGCCGACCAGCAGCCGCCGTGACGAGCTCGCCGGCCAGCAGCCATGGTGCCACCGCGGAGGGGCGGTGAGGTCCCTCATGCGCCTGGCGGCGGGCGCGTCGTCCTCGGAGTCGTTGGGCGTCTTGCGCTTCCTGGGCGGCGGCGGCGGGCAGGAGGGGGGCGGTGCCCTGGGGCGGAGGCGGAGGCGGGCCCGCTCGATGTCGAGGGCCTGGAGCACGGTGTCCTCCTTGCGGGCGTTCTTGGCGGCGCTGGCCCTGCGGCGGCGCGCCGCCTGCTCCTCGGCCCTGCGGATGAGGTCCTCCAGGTCCGCCTCCCCGTATCGGAAGGGCTTCACGCGCTTGCTCCTCTCCAGGTTGCACCACTCGCTGCAAGGAAGGGAGGAAGGGTGAGGCGAAGGCGGAGAGCGGAGGAGGAAGAAGGGAGGAGGGAGGAGGGCGGCGTACACGAAGGCGGGGCCGTCGCGGCGGCCGAGGAGCAGGATAGGGGTGGCCGGCGAGCGGGGCGGCGCCGGGCAGCAGTCGGGGAGCTCCAGGCGCGAGGCCACCCTGCCGGGCCACCACGACCCGTTGGGGCGGCGCACCCACACCAGCGGTGCTGGCCGGCGAGCTCGTCACGGCGGCTGCTGGTCGGCGAGTTTTCATTAGAGTTTCTTAAATGTTCACAGGGACCCGATTGCGTTTCTTAAATGTTTGCAGGGATCTGCTTGCTTTTTTATGAGGAAAGGACACTGACATGTTGGCCCCACATGTCAGTTAACGGTCAAACAAACGGTCAAAGTGACGGTTCATTTAGCTGCGGGCTCCACCTGTCATAAACCCGATTAATTTTTTAGCAACGGGCATTTTGGGTTTTCTGAAACAGCCGACGCCGATTCTGATAGTTATCAGTCACAAACAAATTTATGGTAGTTTTTTGGAACCATAAGACGAAAAGTGATAGTTTTATGCTATTTATTCTACAGGAGGAGATCGCGGCGCCGGCGGCAACGAACCGCCAACACTGTGCGGCTCTATCACTGGATCGGTTGGAGGCGCGCACAAGCACAATGATTCTCCGAGACGCCGATGGAGGAACTGCCGCGTCATTGGTGTCGATTCGGTAGAGGGATTAGTTTAGTGTGAGCGAGCCCTAGCCGCGTTCCTGCCACCGGCTCGGTTTTTGTCGCCTCTCCCTGTCCCCGTCCCTTTCTGCCGTTGGGTGCGTACGTGCTGGAGAGTGGACTTGGCGGAGGAGTCTGATTGATCGGGCGCCATAGCAGCAGCTAGCTCGGCTGCGAGCAGGTTGGTGTAGAGCGAAGGAGGAGTGGTTCGGGGTTGGCGACGACCGGCGGAGGAGGAGGAGGCAGGCAGGCAGCGGCATCTTTTGGCTTTGGGGGCTCGAGTTTTGGAGCGTCCGGCGTCGATCTCTGCTGCGTCTCCGTGTGTCGCTGTCCACCGAAGAAGAGTTGGGGCTAAAGACAACCGCGAAAAGTGCATCTTCGCATCGTTTCTGTGGAGGCTTGTGCCGTTGTATCGATCGATCTGGAGCAAAGTACGATCGCGTATACCAATATTACTAACCGGAGCGAACCTTTGAATGGTTGCAGGACAGTGAGCATCAAATACAAAAAAAATAAAAATATACCCCTACCCTCCTGCCTCCTGTGACTCAGCTAGGGTTTCCCTGCCTCTCCCCGGCGCTGCCGTCGGTCCGCCTCATCTCCTATGGTCCTTGGATCATAGAGGCGCGGTGGATCCTGACCCTTGCCGGCGGGAGGGCTCTGTATTTAGGTGTTTTTTGAAGTTTTGTTAGGGTTTGTGTCATGTTCAGGAACGAGGCGGAGACGACATCTTGAAGATGGAATAAGATCCTCCCTGCCTAGCCCCCGTCTGGCGATGTTTTCAGTGTCGTTGGAGGGCGTGTGGAGATGTGTCTCCAACGGATCTCATGGGATCCAGCCGGCGTTTGTTTTGGCGAATCCACTTGGATCCGGTCTTCGTTCCTCTATGCGATGTGTCTGCAAGTTGGATTCCTCCGATATAGGCTTCTCTTCATCGCCGCCGGTTGCTGTTCTGGTGCGCTGGTTCTATGGGGCCTTAACACGGCAACTTCCCGACGATTTACTACAATAATGTCTGTCCGGCTCCAATGAAGGAGGGGCGATGACGACGGCGCGCCTTCGGCTCACTCCAATGCTTGTAGTTGTCGCTAGGTGGTCGACACACCTAGATGTAATTCTTACTTCTGGTGTTCTTTGTACTACCGTGACAGTTGATGAATAGATCGAAAGTTTTCCCGCAAAAAAAAGGGTTAGGAAGACAGTGGTATCCCAGCCCACCAGGGTTCAAATCCCGGTGCTCGCATTTATCTTCAATTTATTTCTAGAATTTTCGGCGATGCGCGTTCAGTGGAAGGAGACGTCCCGTCAACTACGACGCGTCTACAACGACTTCGTAAAATCTCAAGATTATATGCCGGCTCAGTCTCTCGGAGGTGCTCATAGGGGTATGATGTGCGTTGTGTGTTGATATGGGTGATTGTATGCACATATATATGAGCGTTTGCATGGGACGAGTTTCTGCCTCATACAGCTCGGGCCGAAGACCGGGGAAGTTGAGGAGAGATGGGGAGACCCAACTGCTGCCGGTCGGGACGGACAGGAAAGGGGGCGGGGATAAGCTTGTGAAGAAGCAAGCTTATTGCCCCACCCCCAAAAAACAAACCGACCCAGCAAGAAAACGTATGCGCAGGCGCAACAAAGCGCTCATCCCTTGCTTGCTGCTTCGCGTTCTTTCTATTCCATCCCAGTCCATTCCGGGATAGGCGGCTAATATAATATGTGCAGTAGTGGTCGTCTGACCAATCGGCTCGGACACCAGACCACTTGTGCCCGCCCATTCTGTCTCGCCCTAAATGGAATGGCTCTCTTAGTTACGTTGTGCCCCGACCCGAGTCCCCACGTCCGCTTTTATCCGCCCGCAACCCAGCCAACACAACATTAGGGCCGTCCCCCCCATTCTATGCTGACCCGGGCCGGGGCTCGCTTTTTGGGAAGCCCGTTCCCACCGCGCTCACGGCCTGGCTGGCCTGCCAGCGGTAGTGGGAATTCTCCCATTCCCTGGTCAAAAAAGGGTTGGTTGGATGCGGGATCTACTCCACAAGGAGCGGTACGGACGTAGATGATATCATCACGACCTCTCTTTGCGTACCGCTAAGGATGCTTAACGGCACTTCGCCAACTGGCATTACCTGCGCTTTCGTGTCTCTCAGTGTGGTCAGCACTGGGTGTTTCCGAGCAGCGAGGCTTACACCCATTCGCATTAATTCATCCAAAGTTCCTTAACCTTATGCACGAATTTTGAAATAGGCCATCTTCCTATCAAGGTTAAGGAGTCAACTGAGCATCTCAGCGGCGGGATTGAATACCCGGATTGAATCAGAGTTCACGCCGCCCGCCCTGAACAAATAGAATAGGAGGCATGGGCCACAGGTCGCACATAAGCCATCGGGTCGCACGACAGAAGAACACCCAACATAAAGATGCACACTCCTCCATGTGAAATAGAAAGATTCATCTTCACTTTTTTGTAGTAGTCGTGACCAACAGCCATCAGCAGTCGGCTCGTTGGTAAGGCGAGAGCTTCAAGCCCGCTTTCTGGTGGCACACCCCCAAACAAGCACCACTCGACGAGGGGGGGGGGGGAAGCTACAGGCCCAAAACCTTCGACCCTTCTTTCTATATGGGGGTGCCCGGGGCACCTCATCTTGTCATTTTGTTACTCATTCCCCTTAGGCCGAAGTGTTTGGCCTTTACTTCGGAGCGCCCGCTCACGCTTCGCTGACCTATCGCGTGGTAAAGAGAAGAGAGTACGAAAGAATTGTAAACAGAGCAGACCGCAGAAAGATTCTAAATAAGTCCCCCATGAATTCGATAATAAGGAAATGATGAACGGGAACGAAACGAAATAAAGCATTTCTAGCAGATGAGCTTCTCTCCATTTTGTTTGGTAATAGAATAGGGCGGCTTGCTTTGACCAACACTCCACTTTTTGCTCTGTCCATGGAGCGTATGAATTTCCTTAAATGTAGATAGACCAAAAAAGGAATAAAGGGATAGGAATAGGAATTATAGTACCATTGGAAGAAGAGGCACCAGTGGGAACATCTCTACTGACGAACCATTTCAATAGTACGGGTGCTGCCGTGCCACGGGGCACGACCATGGAAGTAATGAAAAAGAAGAAGTTCTGTAGTTGGACCATCTGCTCTATCCGTTCGATTTGAGCTTCTCCAGAGAAGATGAGACGCTAAAAATGAAAGTGTTTGCAACGCATACCGAAAAGGGTACCTATGTTGCCGACCATTAATGACTAGTTCGGAGACCAGGAGCAGGGGCACATGCCAAGAAAGATTTGTTACTTTCCCTATGGTTTTCGAACGTTTTCAATAAAACCTTCTCGTAGAAGTATTTTCACAAAGTTTTCGGTAATATTAGTAGATGCTATTCGAACCCTTCCTTTTATTAAGATTCGAATTCTTATTCTTATTATTATCTAATTATTCTTTTTTTCATGTATATGCGTCAGACACAATCTACTAATTGATCTATATTCTGATACCCTACTATATCATAGTCTCTACTACTAGTATTTTTAATACCTCAGGAGCTCATGAGTCTCTTTTAGTGAAATTCATAAGTCTCAATTCCCGAGCGATCGCACCAAAAACTCGAGTTCCTTTTGGATTTCCTTCTTGATCAATGACAACCGTCATCATATCGTATTATCATACCGTTGTCACGTTTGAGTTCTTTACATGTACGTACAATTACAGCTCGTCTTACTTCTGTCTGATCTTTCTAGAGGCATTTTGGGCACTGCTTCTTTGATTACAGCAACAATAACGTCACCAATATGAGCATATCAGTGATTACCAGCTCCTAAGATTCTAATACATATCAATTCGATAGCCCCACTCCATTGCTATCCGCTACATTCAAAAGGGTCTGAGTGAGATGGATCTTGGAAGTCTGGTTTTTGATTGGATAGTGATCTCGGGCACGAGTGGTTGATCTTCGCGGGCCGTGAATGGCCATGGAAAGGAGTATTGATTTCAATATGTTCGATCGAGAAGATTGGACGATGAAAGACGGATCCTTTTTGGTTTGAATAATAGGCTGTGGTCTCGATATTGGGCTATGGGCTGATTGCTTTCCGTATGAGCCTCTTGTGATTGGGCTCTCGTGGGCGGATTACCCGATGTGTACTCATCTTCCAACAAAGAGGAGAAGACATAACCAGAAGAATTGTGAGAAATAAGTCAATTTATCAAGTTGAGGCATTTCGATTTGGATTTCAAATAAGAAAGACACAAAAAGACTCCTGCGCCCTCGAGAGCATTCTCTTTCACTTGCATTTCTTCCTGAAGTTGGCTCAAAGACCTGTCCAGCCTTGATTTTCCCAGTTATTACTCGAGTGCACTGAGGCAACTCTGAACTAAGCTCAGGGGAGGGGTAGTAGGTATGCTTCAAACCCTCCGGCACCTTGAAGAACGATGGCACTAGATCGGGAAAGATGAATGACCAATGAGGACAGGACAATGGGGTAAGTTGGTAATAGAGAATCCTCCCTTCTTCTTTGCTTTCTTGCCTGAAAAAATCCAAAACTAATCATTGGAACCTCATGGGCTACCGAGTTAGGAGATTCATTTTATTTATTACTTTTACTTTTTTTACTAAGTTATTCTAAAAGATAAGAGCTAACCGACCATCCTGATTGAATGTTTGAGTACTCGGAGTCTCTTGTAAGTATGGAAAGAAAGTCTCTTCTTTCCACAATTCCTAAATTTCCCATCAGCCTATCCAATCTAATTCCAGACAGAGTCAGTAGACCTTACTTTAGTGTAGGTAGTGTCAGATAATTAGGAAGTCTTGATAGTCTTTCGTATAATCTCTTCTTATATCCTAGGAGCAAAAAAGGAATGTCCTTTAGGGACCTTTGGATACCAAGAATTCCGACCTCTTACTTTCGTAGTTATGAATTGCGGAATAGAATCAATTATGAAATTCATAAGTATATATCCCTCATCCCTATTGGTATCGGTTTGGGCCACTACCCAGAACCCTGCCAGAGCCCTATTTTTAAGAAGAAATTGACAGTCTTTTTTAGAACTAGAACTATGGTAAAATCCAGTATCGACAGGCCTAGTTCTTTTCCTTTGCTTATGCAGGGCAAGAATTTGTCGAGTTCAATCAGTACAATAAGAAATCCTAAGTATTTTTTGGTCAGGCGACACCCAGATTTTAACTGGGGATAAAGGATTTGCAGTCCCCTGCCTTACCGCTTGGCCATGCTGCCAAATCCGATCCAAAATCGAGCAAAATCTTATTCATCCACATTATTTTACTAATTTTTATTCGTAGGAGGGGATTACTAAAACCTTTTTGATTTTTTAGATCGTTGAATCCCTTTGTACTTATCCCTTTCCAATCCCTTTTAATAAATTCATTCCTGTTTTTATTGGACCCAGTTTTATTCTCTTCGATTGATTGTATCTCAAAACACACATTGCTAAATACCTTCTCTTTCTATTGAAAAGAGAAAGGATTTCCAGTCATAGACTGCCAAATTTAGGAAAAATTGGAACCATTAACTATATTATTTGTTATTTTGATATTTTCTATTTGTTAGTAGTGAACGGTTCTAAAATGGGTATTGTATCCCAAATAGTGTTTCCTTAATGGCATAACAAAATCAAATTGATTTACGGCTAATCAGTATCAATTAAAAAAAAGAGAATTATGATATTGATATAGTGTGACCTGACCCCTGTTGCTCCAAGTGAAATTCTTTCTAGGGTTCTTAAAGATATTCTCCATTTTTTCCCTTTCCCTACAATAAAGTATAGTCTAAAGGCTAGCACGCACCATTCCTCGTTTATGATAATCTAAGGCCAAAAAGAAAGAAGGCTCACACCATAATAATACATACCCTTTTTCCTCGATCATCAAGGTCGTGGATTTGGATCGATTTCGGTTTTACGGGCTTCATACATTGTTAAGAAAAGTACTCGGCATTGGAAAGCATCACGTTCTGGCCACACACAAAAGAAGTCGGTGGAAGGTATGGAATTTCTCGGCTGAAGGTCAGAAAGAAAGCAATCGCCAGTGCTCTCGGTTCCAGGAACGAGTCTTTTCTCCGAGAATTAAGGAAAACAAACTAACCTTGTCTGTCTATGTTCACCTTGACATGAAAGACTCTTTTCCTAACCTGACTGTTCTACCTGGCTAGTTCACTTCACTTTTCGAGGGATCCTGGATTGGAGTTCACTTGTCTATGAGTGTCCAAACAGCTTCAGATCCTTCCAAGGCGCAGGGGTTCTCTCTCCATTCACTTTGAGTTGGGTTTCTTGTGATCTTTTTAGTAGTTTTTCCGTCCAATTTTATGGTAAATTAAGTCTTACACAGCTGTCCCCAAGGATGTCCATTCCATTCGGCAGGGACTCCATCTCGCGTTCGATCTCCCTCCTTTCCCTGAAAGAGTCGAGGTCTCTCTAGACTTCTCTTTTGCCTCTCTCCCAGATTCAGAAAAAAGGAGGAAGAGGGCCTCTCGACGGGAGTGATTCCCCGAAAAGAGATCGTTCCCAGCATCCTCGAGTTCGTAGTCAAACTCACCTTCATCCACCTTTCATGGACTGGCGCGGGCAAGCGCCGATGTCTAGAGCAGGAGATGGAAGCTTGGGTTGAGGAGGCTGTCAACGAGTCATCAAAGGCGATAGATTGGTTATATTCGGATTCGTTTGATTTTGATTTTCTTTTTTTGGTTGTGAGAGGTCTGAGTCCACAGCTGGGGAAGAGTCGTCAGATGACAATTGAAGTAGGGGTCTGCCTCTTTCAAAGGGAAGCAAGAGTCTCATAGGGAAGGAGATCCTGCACAGACCAATCCCAATCAGGAAGAGAGTCTTGTTGTCAATGAAAGCAATTTTTCTATGTCACATATATGCCTATCTCGTGTTGTGAGCTATAAAGTACCCACCAGGGGGTGGACCAAGAAAGAGGCAGGCGATTGGGTCCTTCCCATCCTCTGTGATGTTAGTCTCTTTGTCATTCTTTCACCCTTGCTGAGTAGCGAAGTGAGCATACTCAAGATCCAATTCATCAATCATTTGAGTTGGTACGAACATAGGAATCCAGACTCCGCTTGATTCGATCTTCAGTTTCGACCTTCATCAGTCAGGAAAAAGAAGAAGGACCCACTTATTCCACTCGGAGAGACCGAACCAGGCAACAACAAAAAAGAAAAACTGAAGGAAGTTCTCTTTCCATTCCAACTAAACTAAGTGAAAAAAGGGGGAGAGCAAAACAGAAACACAGGAACAAAGAAACTATGTCCAAACCAACGAGTCCTTTGGTCGACTCTAAATAATGTATCAGGAGTTGGGAGTTAGCCGTCTCATAGGAGTGATAGCTGGGTTTTTCACAGAGTTTCTTCGTATGATTGAAAAAAAGAGTGCTCTAGGTCGGAGAAAACAAGAAGAAGATTGTTCACCAGTCTGTCTCCCAACCTCTTTAAAGCAGCTACCTACCGTGACCTGGTCTTGGGACAGCATTGGCACCCCCGTTTGCTGGATCTTCTAGGCACTCTAAAGCGCTTCCACGAGAGATAGATGGACTTTGAGTTATAGACGGAGAAGAGCCTTTAGAGGATCAAGAGTGATTCCTCAATAAAACAAATGGGATTTTGAGGGACGGCTGAACGCGATGTACTGAAGGGTTCGCTTTCGCTGATCGGCGCCAGTCTTTCCTGTTGTGAATTTTCCAGGTCGGGAGGGGCCCTTTCCTTCTACCTTACTGAACCCATTCACCAATGATTGGATCACTCAAAGCTAAAGACCAATTCCTTCCTTTTAGGTGGTCTAGGTGGCTGGGATACTATGCCCTTCTTTTTAGAGGCTCAAAGACGAGTTCTTTGAAGGAAGCAAAAGAACCCATGTGTCTCGGATGAAGTCTACCCTCTTTTTGTGCCGGGAAGAAGAATGAGATCCAACTCAAAGTCAAGGAAAGCGGCCTAGACCATTGACTTTTGATGGAAGGCTTCTGAACATGGATTGGTCTGATAAAGACAATTTTCGGCGAATCAAATATTTTCTGAGAGCACTAGACCTTCTCTCTTTCAGGATTGATTCCCACTCACTGCCTGATAGCATGCTTGGCCCATGAGACCTATTGTCTTATTGTACTGGCTCACTTCACTACTTTGGAGGATGGGTTTTTCCCCTTTTTGGTTCGCAAACGCTCTAACCCATCGAGAAGCTCCATCCAAATTGGAGTTGATGTGAGCACTTCCCCAGAGGCAGAGGCCTTTTCTACAAAAGGGTGGGAGCATAAAATGTAGGTGAGTCAATTGCGTGTGGCCTTCAAGTATTTCGTATTGTAACAATATTAGATCGACATCCAAACAAAGGTGCATGTACGGTTCCTAAGGGATACAATTTTTTCCTAATCATCGAGGAAGATGAAATAAGTTGATAGCGCGATCTTGTACTAACACATACTCTCTAAATATTGAAGAACTTGCATGCGGCCTTCAAGCCACAACCGCGGTATGAGTTCTGATCTCAGACTTTGGTTTGGGGGCTGCTGGCCCCTTCGCGTCGACAAGGAAACTGTGGACGACAATGGGTTTAGAATTAAAATAAAATGAAGACCCTATCGAACAAATAGAGGAAAGGGCGAAAAGGGGAAAAAGTAAAGTCTAAGCGACATATGGCACGAAAAGGAAATCCAATTTCGGTAAGACTTGATCTGAATCGTAGTTCAGATCCAAGTCGGTTCAGTGAGGGCGACCGCGAAAGTCACCGAATGGGTTCGGTCCGTCTTTTCCTGATCTTTGTTTGTCCCCCCAAAAAAGGCGTGAGAGGACGTTGCAGATGTCCGGGACGGACACGACTTCTTCTAACGCTAGAAGACCACATGAAGAAACCCGGGACCAGAGCATGTCGTGAAAGACACACACGGGGCGGGCGTGCTTCGACCGTGTCTCCGGGGCACAGTTGAATGTAGATATCATGAACGCGAGGATAAGGATACCAGGCCGAGAAACCCGGGCAAGTACTCCCCTAATGTGCCGATCGCTAGCGCATCCAGGGCCCCGACGCCCAGCTCTGCTGGAGAGGCCGTCACTGATCTGAAAAGTGCGTCTGCGGTTCGGATAGACTGATTCTGCGAACACCTAGCCCCAGGAACCAATAAAAAAACAAGTGCTAAGTTTCATTTCAGATCAGTGAATAAACCAAAAAAGAGACCTTTCTCGCTTGACGCCACACTATGCTCCGCTTCAACAAATGAGAGTTTTCGGTGGAACCGGTGAACCACGCGAGCTGGTTAGATGCGTGGGGCAGAGGGCTCGTAGTACCTGATAGCGCAGCTATGCAGTGGAAGGGAAGGAGCCTAAATCGACCCCTTCTTTCTTTTTTATTCAAAGACACAAAAGCAAGCACAGTACAAAGAGATTGGACTCTCGGATGAGACTAAGCAGCTACCGTTCCGACGCGCCCCTGACCCTATCTTGATTCAAACCGAAAACCCTCTCTAAGGTGGAGCCTAGTTGAAGCTGTCATTCAAAGAAGAAATGGGAATCCAAATCCACTTTGAGGGATATAGATGAAGTCTCGCTCAGTAAAGAGAGTTGTAGATTCGTAGAAGAGGATCAGAGTACGCGCGCTACAAAAGGCAGCTAGCCAATGAAAGTAAGTGGAAAGAATATAGTACTTTTGTACTGACCCCGGAGGGGCCCCCGGTTGTTTTGGCGCGCCCTACCCCAACGTTAGACTATTGCCTTTTTAGCCTACGCTTGCTGCTTGCAGCATGGATTCGATAGATCTATCGAATCCATGCTTCCCCCGCCCCGAAGCGTGACTATCCAGATCTCAAAGAATAACGAGCTAGGCGGCCGGCGGGCAAAGAAAGGGGGCGGGGCGTTTACTTGAAAATGACAACCACCTGTTCCAGCAGCGGGGGCCTTGCACGAAAGGAAACCTACGATTAAGTAGCAGTTGCTTTCGCTGATGGGCCCAGTGAGGGGGGCATTGTCCCTCAGTTCTTACCAACCTCAGGTGTGTACATCTAACTTATTATCTTCTTTTTTCATGCAAGCCTGACCTCAGCTGTCCATTTCTTATTCATTCAGGGCGCCCCTAGTTGACTTGGCGGTGCTCCTTTCTCAAACCAGAACAACTCTAAACGTTAGGGAAAATAAGGGAAGACCACCTGAGCGAACTGACCGAAGGGACTTTACTTATCCGAACCGAACATTAGCGGCTTAAGCTAAGCCTATCACGAGCTGCGTTGCTGCTTGATCGGCGGGGAGGAAGATCTCAAAGTATGGGGCAAAGGATCAAGCGCTTCGACTTTGCTTTGTCCCCCGGGATCCACCACAGGTTGGGTTTGAGAGCCGTGTGATGGGTGACTATCTAGCATGGTTCAGAGAGCACATGTATGTAGTCTGCGCTGGTGAATGGAAGCCCCCGCCACAAAAAAGAAGCGGCTCTTCCCATGGCTCTGTCACCATTGACTCTATTTATTATTATGGTAAATCATTGTATCAAGATGTCAATCTTAGATCTTATTTTAGTTCGATATGTCCACCTACGAAACTCTCCCCTGTCTTTCGTCACGGTAGGTCTATTATTCTACATTTTCCCAAAAGGACATTCATTCATTTCTTTCTTCCCGGGCGATCACCACGACTAAAACGAAAAAAAGACAAGAAATCAAGACCCGTGCTACAGGAAAAGGGCTAGTGGCCGACATTTGGGAAAGTCGGGCCGATCGGGTGTCTTCATTCAAGCGAGGTTACAGAGGAAGAACGAAACGAAGTGAGAGGCCAGGGGGCAGTGAAAAGAGTCGAGTCGATCGACTGGGAGAAGCAAAACGAAATCCGGATTTGGCCGAAAAAGATGCAACGTTATGGATACCATGCCCGATCACCATCGAGAAAGAAGAATTTTGATAAATCACTTCGGGTGAGCGGGGCCTTCAAGCGGCCTCAATACGCCGGGGTTGTAAATGACATACCTTTCCTTATGGGAAATGCCGCCTCCTTACTAAAAAGGAATAGAATCAAGTTATTTTTACTAAAGAAGTCCCGCTCTGACGGCCCGACGAGTCATCTACTAAAAAGGACCCTCCCCGCTGTGCGCCCCTCCTTGAATTATTCGGTCATGCAATACTTTTTTAATACTAAGAATAAAATGCATTTCGACCCCGTCCTAGTTCTCAATCATTTCGTGGCACCGGGTGTGGCTGAACCATCTATGATGGGGGGAGCGAAGGGAGGAAGCTTAGATAAGAGAATACGCTCTCGCATCGCTTTTTTTTAGAAAGCTCTACTAGCGAGAAAAAGTGTTTGGCCCGAGCCAAAAAGAGGTTGATCCACTTCATTCGCCAAGCGAATGATCTTCGCTTCGCGGGAACAACAAAAACCGCCATATTGCTCTTTCCTTTCTTCGGTGCTACCTTATTTTTTCCAAGGGATGGGGTTGGGGTGTATAATAACCCTTTTTTTGAGTATGCCCGGAAACAACTCCTAGCTCAATTTAGGATCAGATGTAGGAACCTCATGGGTAAGGATAAGGTAATGGAATTGATAGAGAAATTCATAGACCTAGGTAGGATAGGAAAATTAATAAAGGGAATAGAGATGATGATAGAGATCATACTGAGAAAGAGGATAATTCCGTACGGGTACAACTCTTATTTGAACGAAGTGCAAAAAATGCGATCTTTTTTGTCTAATAGAACAAACACTAATACCTTAATTGAGTCGGTAAAGATCAAATCTGTTTATCAAAGTGCTTCTCTGATTGCTCAAGACATCTCTTTTCAACTGAGGAACAACCAATCTCATTTCGTTCCATTTTTAGTAAAATAGTGAAGGATATTCCATTAATAATGCCAAAAGGGGTGGAGGGTATACGTATTTGTTGTTCTGGTCGATTAGGGGGTGCGGAAATAGCTAGAACTGAATGCGGAAAGTATGGAAAAACATCTTGTAATGTATTTAACCAGAAAATCAATTATGCTCCTGTGGAAGTATCTACTCGTAATGGAATTTCAGGTGTCGAAGTGCGGATCTCATATAGTCAAAATAAGAAGGGACGTGCTATATCCGAAACGTATGAAATATAGTAAATATTTTAAATGCAGATGTAGTAGGGGTCGCGAACCGGATGGTACACAACTTGGTTTTGGAAGATATGGCACCAAAAGTTGTAGAGTTGGCCGTCTTTCATATCGAGCCATTGAAGCAGCGCGTCGGGCTACAATCGGACAATTCCATCGTGCTATGAGCGGACAATTCCGAAGAAATTGTAAGATATGGGTAAGAGTTCTCGTAGATCTTCCTATTACGGGGAAACCCGCAGAAGTTCGAATGGGAAGAGGAAAAGGAAATCCGACGGGTTGGATTGCTCGTGTGTCCACGGGACAAATCCCATTTCAAATGGATGGTGTGAGTTTGTCAAATTCTCGACAAGCCGCTAGATTAGCGGCGCATAAACCATGTTCGTCAACCAAGTTTGTTCAGTGGTCGTAACATAATTGGTTAGTGGGGAAAAAGTGGGCCGGGACTCAAAAGAATTTGGCGAAGTGTTTGTTCCTGAACGAGGGAAGTGGAAAGACAAAGAGGGATAGGGAGCTCGCCTCCTTCTTTTTTGTAATCGCCGAAATTGTACGACGACCCTTCTTGTTCGAGGCATACGACCCTGAGACGTGACGGTGTCACTTTCCGGCCCGGTAAAGTGACAGTTATATAAATAAGAATAAGAAAGAGAAGCGTGATGTTGTCGTGTTGTCAGCAATCAAATTATCGTAAATAGATAGTACGGTTGTGTTGTTTCAATTTCTGTTCGTACTCTGATTGCTGTGGCTGCAGCTCGATCTTGGCAAATCTCTCAAATGGATGTCAAAAATGCTTTCCTTCATGGTGATCTTCATGAGTTTTTTCTATATGCAGCCACCTCTGGGTATTGAAGTTCCTGATGTTCATGTTTGTCGCCTTCGAAAGGCCCTCTATGGGAAAAAAGCAACCACCTCGTGCTTGGTTTGAGCGGTTCAGCTCTGTGGTTCAAGCTGCTGGCTTCTCTTCTAGTGAGCATGACCCTGCACTTTTCACTCATACATCTGACCGCGGTCGTACCTTGCTTCTTCTCTATGTTGATGATATGTTGATCACTGGAGATGATCAGAAGTACATTGCTTTTGTGAAGAAAAAGTTGAGTGAGCAATTCAAGATGTCAGATTGATTTTCTCTCAGTTATTTTCTGGGAATTGAGGTTGATCAAACTAATGATGGTTACTATCTCTCTCAGCATCGCTATACTCAGGATTTGATCTCACGCTCAGGTCTTACTGATACACACACTGCCGCTACACCCATGGAGCTCCATCTCCAATTGCGCCCTAGTGATGGTACTCCTCTTGAGGGATACCACTCGCTATCGTCATCTTGTAGGCAGCCTTGTGTACCTCACTGTGACCCGGCCTGACATTGCTCATGCAGTCCACATTGTCAGTCAGTTTGTCAGTGGTTACTTGAGGGAGATGCAAATACTTCATTCTTCCATAGTGCTGCCAATGGAAGACACATAAAATGTAATATTGCTTCTTTGGAACATGAAGGAAATGTTATACAAGATGAGAAAGAGTTGCAAGAACACATTTCTAGTTACTATAAGAGACTATTTGGTTCAGAGGACAGGGGGGACATATCTCTTGGTGGAAGCCCCTTGGTCAATAGAGCACATGCTATCAGAACTAGACAATGAAGAGTTGACTAAGCCTTTCACTATGGAGGAAATAGAGTTAGTAGTTAAAGAGATGAAAACCAATACAGCTCCTGGCCCAGATGGCTTACCAGTAATCTTTTAGAAACATTTTTGGGAGATGGTTAAAGATATGGTCAAAAGAATGCTTGATAGCCCGCATGCTGAGGAGTTGCAACTTAGAAGACTTAATTATGGGGTGGTTACTCTGATTCCTAAAACGAAAGATGCTGCAACTATCAAGCAATATCGGCCAATATGTTTATATTATGTTTGTTAACAAATTGTGACTAAAGTACTGACAAATAGGCTTGAGAGAGTTGCAGATAAGGTGGTGAGTAAGAGCCAGACGACATTTATGAAAAACGGAAATATTTTAGATGGGGTGGTTACTATCCATGAGGTGTTTCATGAGCTTAGGAGGACTAAACAAGAGGGGGTCATACTAAAGCTAGACTTTGAAAAAGCATATGACAGGGTGAATTGGGATTTTCTACAAGAGGTTTTGCTTAAAAAGGGTTTTCTTTAGTGAGAAGTGGAGAGGTTGGATTAAACAAGAGGTAGAAGGAGGTGCAGTGAGTATCAATATTAATGGAGAGGTTGGCCCATATTTTAAGAGCTACAAAGGATTTTTTCAGAGTGATCTCACCTCTTATTTTGAATTTGGTGGTGGTCACAGAAAAGGGGGTCACTCAAGTGTACGGCATTCTTTGTCCGTCCAGATCGCGGTACATGTTCGGACTGCTCTGGATTGTAGAGGAACGAATTTCAGGCTACTTTAGATGGGGTGGGCTGCACCCATTCTCGGTACGTACAAGGTGGGCACCCATTCTCGGTTAAGATGGGAAATCCTATAGGGGTAGAAATGCTACATGAAAAAAAATCCGCTCTTGCTGTATTAGGAATTGAAAGTAAGTCAACTCCTTCCTCTTAGAGCAACTTGTCGCAGCTGTGACTACTCTTTCTATTTGAATTGAATGTCAGCGAATCACTTGTTTCACTAATGTGACTAGTCTTGACTGCAGGTTTTTTCTTTCTATAGAGAAGTGACTGCACTAGAGATGCTTATTAAAGGTTTGCTTGGTGGCTTCCTTGCTTGACAGGCTTTCCTTGTTGATTGGCTTGGTCTGCTAGTTCCCGGAAATCACTTCCTCTAAGTCTTAAATAGCAGAACCTACTCTTTCTTCAAAGAATGTAGCATACCTAAGAAATGATTTCTCTAACGAGTCAAATCCGTTGTGAAATAAGGAAATGCGCGGATCGCTTCTTCTACCCTTCTCTTATTCACATTTCCTACTTACTATTGAAAGAAAAGTTGTTACTGCTGCATAGCCCCCTTTTCCTCTAATTCGAGTGAGTCAAGGCGCAGCTTCCTCATCTTTGCTTTATAGTTTGATATAATATATAATTGGATTTTGCTTTCCTTTAAGGAGCTCTAGCTATCTTGCTGATCCACCAGTTCATACTATTAATGAAAGCTCTTTCACCCTGCCCGCGGGTAATCCCTTACTGAGCCTACTCAAGCAATCTCCCATTAGCCGCTCTTTACTTTATAGTCAAGCGATTGTAAACTCCTTATTTAGGCTAGCTACTTTGCTGATTAACAAGATTATTGCATTGGAGCTGTGACAGTTATGTAAACTACTTCTCTAGCAAGTAATGAATCTGAGGTCAAAGCCAATGAGTACGCCGGATGTTGCATTTTCGCAGTGAGGGAAGGTTGGCTTGACAGGCTTCGTTCTGGATGTTGTAATCTCTTCTCATGGTCTTTGTTCGCTTTATTATCCCGTTGTGAGAATGGCTAGGACTGTGGATCCACACGCCCCCTCTAGTCAGTACTTTCCGAGTAGCGCAAGGCTTCTTCGTTGGCAAATAAACGAATTAATGAACTAATTTCCTAATATGACGTGAACGTGAACTAGCATTGATCAAGTCCATGAGCTCATAAGAAGGAGTTCTTCACGTGAGAAAGTTCACGGCTTAGCTTAATTCAATAAAAAAGAAAGTATCCAATCGACTTTAGGAGCGCCATATGTTTCTATCTGAAACGGTAAAGCGAGGCTCGCTATAAGGGTCATAGCTAGTTTAGGATTGGTAGGAAAGTAATACAAATGATTGTAATATGACAACCCCCAGGGGAGCTAGCCTTTGTGTTAGGATTAAAAAGAAGAGCCCTCTTTTCATACGACTCGGTGATTCCATTGCTCTATCCGGCCGCAAGATTCGATCGCGTACAGCACGAGCACGAGATGGGTTGGGGACTTAGAAATGAGCTATGCTCCAAGAATTGACCCCTGAACTACCTTTGCCCGCCTTTTCTTGTAGAATCCATTCCCCCTCTTTTATATATTTAGAATGCTTTTAGGGCTAGTGGAATGAGGCTCGAACCCATCAATATCGCTAAACCGGGAGAGTTGCTTGTGTTGGGTTTAAAGTTTCACTCTACCAAGGCAAGATATAATATAATATAATATAATATAATATAATATAATATAATATAATATAATATAATATGCATCCAGCTTTAGCTGAATACCGTGAGTGTTCAGCGAAGTATGCTAGCCATTGGCCTTACGTTCAGGATACTCCTTTCTGTCTTTGCGATGTTTGGTTATAAGAGAATGTTGCTCTTCAGAAAACGCGCATAGTGGCCTTCGTCGATGGGACAAACGCTCCAGTGTATGCGCTACAAGACAACTAGCATTTTGTCATGGAAGTTCGTGAAAGAATGTTCTTGTTTTTCATTGGAAAAACCAACGCCGACGTCAAGACCAGTCTCCTTTCCTTTCTCTTTTCGGGAGCAGAGCTGAAAAAGATGGACAGTAACGATCGCGTAATATCAATTTATCGGCCTCGTCATCGAAAGCGGCTTCTAGTTGCTCGGAAATTCTCAGCTATATGGGGGACTTTGATGGTGAGCAAAAAGAATTGATCAAGAAATTGGCAAACTTTTGCATGATCGATGGTAAAAGAACGAGAGTTCGTGCTATTGTTTATAAAACTTTTCACCGCCTAGCTCGAACTGAACGCGATGTAATAAAACTTATGGTTGACGCCGTAGATAATATAAAGCCAATATGAGAAGTGGTCAAAGTAGGAGTCGCAGGTACTATTTATGATGTTTCTAGGATTGTAGCCAGGGATCGTCAACAAACCTTAGCTATTTGTTGGATCCTTGGAGCAGCTTTCAAACGACGTATAAGCTACATGATAAGCTTAGAGAAATGTTCATTTGCTGAGATACTGGATGCTTACCGAAAGAGGGGAATTTCACGTAAGAGAAGGGAGAATCTTCATGGACTGGCTTCCACCAATCAGAGTTTCGCGCATTTCAGATGGTGGTAAAGTGATACCACATAAGGAACTCTTCCTCATTCAGTCATACTCAACAAAAGTAAGAAATGTTTGACCCGGATCCTTTTTTCATCTTCATATAGAAAGAAAATCGGCCTTCCTCATACTCCCCCTTCATTCATAGAGTTGGAGGAATCCACAAGAGGCCTGCCCGTTCATAATTGCATAAAAGAACCATTCTTTTTATGAAAACTCTTGTTCCAACCTCACCTCAGGTCGAATGAATACGAAAGGGGGATCAATCAAACCAATAAGCCATGATTGAAGAAGTAGTGGGCCTTCCGCCTTATTTCGTTTGACTCGTGGAGCTGAGAAATCTACTTCAAAGAGAGGGGAAGAGTGCTAGTCCGAAAGAACAAGCAAGGGATGTGCGCATGGGAGCGAAATCCGTTGCGCCCATGCGCATACGTTTTCTTGCTGGGTAATTTCTCAGAAAGTTTTTGTGTTGTTGATTCCTATTCCTAGGTGTTGTGCTTTTTCCCCTATGCCGCCTATTGGTACTAGTGGAGTAGGATTGGCCTGTAATACAGAACCTATAGGTGGTGTAACCTTTCGCTCAATACTCAAATCTATAATTGAAGCATCTGAGGCTGCATCAATCGAGGATGCACGACATAAGGAATTGTTAGATCTCCAAACTAAACTTCGCCTTCACCAAGCTTGGGTTTTCACTGGTCCTAACGAACGGTTGGCAAGCGATCCCCTATTCTGTATCCCAAAGATCAGACGGCCCAGAGCCGGAGCGATCATTCAAGCAAGTTACTCAGCTTGAGTTTTTCAGTCAATCAATAGATTGTGCAGTTTCTTAGTCTTTTGGTCCATGTCTTCATGAGTTATAGAAAGGGTTTCTTTCTTTTACAAGATCATGGAAGCTTCAGAAACCATCCGAGATCTTCTGGAAACAAGAAATGTTGCATCAAAGGGTTCAGTGGTCATATCATAGTGAAATCGAGTTTCTTTATTTAGTCGATATCAAATTCCCAACTTAGAAATTCGAAAGGACTAAGATTCTACTTCTTCCTCAAATACTGGGAATGTGGATTCAAGTATGATATCACTATTCCACAGATCTCAAGAAAACGAATTGAACAAGTTTGATGGCTGGAAGAAGATAGGAAATATTCAAACATGTATTGCATTTCATCGATCTCACCCTTTGTTCAGTGCCGCATAAGTACTGACTTGTTGAACAGATACCGATACCGGTCATGAAGGCTTCGCCCTTCTCAAGTCAAGTGCAGAAGCGAAATCCGTTGAGCAAGAAGCCAGTGATCCCACAACATCGAAGTGATACATATGACATATTGGAAATTAGGCTTAGTTAGTAGCTGTGAATATAGTAATGCACTTATTTATTGATAAATATGTTCTTTCAAGTAGAGCATACTCGGTAGAAAGGAGGTGGCGGAGCTGGGAAGAGGATTATACTTTATCGATTACTTGGACTTAGAGACCAATTATAGAAAGAAGATAGTAGCTGAGTGAGTTTTATGGATCTAGTTTATGAGCAGCTTAACTAGAAAAGCAAGCAGAAGGAATAGAAGAATGAAATGCAGAAATAGGGGAAGGGCGGGTAGCATTTTCAAATGCCAGTTTGAGTGAGACAGTTTCTGTCTGGCCCCCCACTTTTAGGCTGTTCTTCCATTCTACCTTTGTCTTGCTCTAAGGTACCTGACTTCCTTCCTTTGTTCTTCCATTCTATGTTGTATGATTCTGATCATCAATTCTTATCGATCCCATTTTAAGGACAAATCCTGATGTTGGTAAAATATACGTTGAGGGAGTCCTGGATTAGGGGGTCCTCGGACAGCCGGACTATATACTTTAGCCGGACTGTTGGACTATGAAGATACAAGATCGAAGACTTCGTCCCGTGTCCGGATGGGATTCTCCTTGCCGTGGAAGGCAAGCTTGGCAATACGGATATGTAGATCTCCTCCCTTGTAACCGACTCTGTGTAACCCTAGCCCCCTCCGGTGTCTATATAAACCGGAGGGTTTAGTCCGTAGGACAACAACAATCATACCATAGGCTAGCTTCTAGGGTTTAGCCTCTACGATCTCGTGGTAGATCAACTCTTGTAATAGTCATATCATCAAGATCAATCAAGCAGGAAGTAGGGTATTACCTCCATCGAGAGGGCCCGAACCTGGGTAAACATCATGTCCCCCGCCTCCTGTTACCATCCGCCTTAGACGCATAGTTCGGGACCCCCTACCCGAGATCCGCCGGTTTTGACACCGACATTGGTGCTTTCATTGAGAGTTCCACTGTGCCGTCATCATAAGGCTGGATGGCTCGTTTCGTTGTCAAGGACGACATCACCTCTGGGGGAGCCCTGCTGTAGGCCAAGCTCACCGACTAGGCGGCTTCGTCATGACCGCCCATTCGGCCGCTGCGCCGACGATGACTTCTCGGGTCATCAAAAACAGTCTCCACGTCGGCTCGGAATTCGCCGAGCAGATGGATCCAATGGAGCTCTCTTCTTTGAACGAGCTGTTGGATCGCATCGCTGCCTTGGGAGTCGCTACGGACTATGATCGGATCGGGCTTACACCAGACCAAAGGGAGATTAACTCTCCACCGATCACCCATCAGATAGCGGTGGTAGAGGAGCAACGCAGCGATTCTTCCTCTATGTTGAGGACAAGCTATGTCCGGATTCCCGAGCTCTCTAAGCCGGATACACGTCTACGGGAGGACATGGCCCAAGCTCTGAACCTAGAATCAGACAGCGGGCCGGACCTATTGGGCAACAAACCGGAGCACGAACTTTCAAGATCGGACACTCCGCCGCTCCTGGGTCTCAGATCGGGTCAAGGTTCGGACCTAAATCTACCCACCCACCCAGATATAAGTGATCTTTCCCACATTAGAGAAGATCCCCAAGAAACAGTACATCACTATTGGGCCAGATTCCTCCTTGTAACGAGCAAGGTCAAGGACTGTCGCGAGGAAGACGCAATTTCATTCTTTTGCAAAAATTGCACGGACAAGGGAATCCTCAACGCCATAAGTCGTCGTGACATAGCACACTTCGCTGACTTGGCGGCCATAGTACAGAAGTACTGTGCGATGGAAAGCGCCTGGAAAACCCAAACAGAATTTTGGGATCCTCCGGCTCTCACTAAACCCCCCGGTCCGAATTAAAAGGGTGTACTCCCATAAATCACCCGATCCAATTACAAAGAAACAAAAGCCCACTACAGGGCGTGGAACCGTATTGGAGGGATGGCTCAACGGGCCATGCAAAATTCACAGTACAGCGGATACCATACCAACACACAGCCTTAGAGCATGTTGGGTACTCCGGCAGGTGGCCAAGAGCGGTGAGGATATCCTCATCAACAATACCGCAGAGCACCATCCCGTGGAGAACAACAATACATTATTGACAGTCTTCGAGACCTTCGCCTCAAATTATAGGCGTAAGCGAGCACTCCGCAGCCTTGCCGAAGTCTGCCACGTAGCAACAATAAATCCATGGAGCGACACGGCTATCACCTTCAATGCCAGTGACGAACCTAAATTCCGAACAGCCCACGCACCAGCCGCCTTGATCCTTAGTCCAATTGTGGACGGCTTCCGGCTTACTAAAGTGCTCATGGACGGCGGCAGCGGATTAAACCTCATCTATGAGGAGACTCTTCAAAAAATGGAAATAGACAGAAACCGCATTGAGCAAAGCAGCACGACCTTCAGAGGAATCATCCCTAGTCGGGACGCATGATGCGCTGGGAAAATCACACTAGATGTGGTATTCGGCACGCCGGAGAATTATAGGTCCGAAGAAATCACATTCCAAGTGGCCCCGTTCAGCAGCGGATACCACGCTCTTCTAGGGCGGGAGGCATTCACGATCTTCCAAGCCATACCCCATTATGGGTACATGAAGCTCAAAATGCCCGGGCCCAATGGAATCATCACTCTAGCTAGTGATCCGGACATATCACTCTGCGCCGAAAATAAAACAGCCACACTGGCCCTCGAGGTGTTATCCGAAGCCCTCGCGGCCAAGGAATTAACTGCGTTGCGCTCCACAGTGGACAGGGACGACGTGATACTCGATAAAAGATCCAAGTCCACCTCTTTTAAACCAGCGGATGAAATAGTCAAATTCCAAGTCCATCCAACAGACCCTACAAAAACGGCATCCATCGGGGCACAGTTAAACCCCACAGTAGACGCCGCACTACGGGAGTTCTTGCGCGAGAATTGGGACATCTTCGCCTAGCATCCTTCTGACATGCCATGAATCCCACGCAGTCTGGCCGAGCATAGCCTTAACATCCTAAAGGGATTCAAGCCGGTCAAGCAAACTCTTCGGCGCTTCTCTGAGCCTAAGCAACAAGCCATGGGAGAGGAGCTAGCCAAGTTACTGGAGGCTGGTTTCATTCGAGAAATAAAACATCCGGACTGGCTAGCAAACCCGGTGATGGTACCAAAGAAGGACAAATCCTGGCGCCTATGCGTCGACTTCAAGGACCTTAATAAGGCTTGCCCAAAGGATCCCTCCCCCCTCCCTCGCATCGATCAAATTATCGACGCTACTGCAAGACACGACTCATTGTGTTTCCTCGAAGCATACTCCGGATACCATCAAATTAAGATGGCGGAGTCCGATCAAGACGCAACGACATTTATCACTCCATACGACCCCTTCTGTTTTAACACCATGCCTTTCGGGCTCAAAAACGCTGGTGCAACCTATCAACACATGATTCAGACATGCTTGGAGACACAGATTGGCAAAACAGTGGAGGCATACGTAAACGATGTGGTCATTAAAACCAGACATGTCGAATCCTTAATAGATGACTTGAGGCTCACGTTCAAGCTCAATCCAGAAAAATGCGTCTTCGGCGTGCCCGCCGGAAAGCTCTTAGGCTTCATCGTCTCTAATAGAGGAATTGAAGCAAACCCGGCTAAAATCCGAGCTCTGTCACAGTTGGCTATCCCAACAGACCTCAAGCAAATCCAGAAACTAACTGGATGCGTGGCTGCCTTAAGCCGCTTTATCTCCCGATTAGGAGAAAAGGCACTACCCCTTTATCACCTTCTGCGACGCACCGAACAGTTCGAGTGGACGGATGCGGCCACGTACGGATTAGATGAAATAAAAGCCGTTTTGGCCACGAACCCAATCTTGGCCGCACCTAACGTCGGCGAACCAATGCTGCTATATATAGCGGCAACACACCAAGTTGTAAGCGCAGTGCTCGTCATCGAACGAGAGATGGACGGACATAAGTTGCCGCTTCAAAAGCCGGTATACTATGTATCCACTGTCCTCACTCCATGCAAATCACGGTACCCACATTATCCAAAGATAGCATATGCTGTCTTCATGGCATCCCGGAAACTACGACACTACTTTCAAGAGTGTTCAATTACGGTGGCCTCTGAAGTGCCACTCAACGACATAATAAACAACCGCGAGGCCACGGGCCAGATTGCTAAATGGGCTATTGAGCTCCTCCCGTTCGACATAATATACATACCACGACGAGCCATTAAGTCACAAGTCCTGGCTGATTTCGTCGCCGAATGGACAGGAGCCGAACTCCCTAAAGAGTACGGCGCGTACTCCAATTGGATCATGCACTTTGACGGCTCTAAAATGCTGGCTGGTCTGGGGGCTGGCGTCGTCCTGACGTCCCCCACCAGAGATACATTCCAATACGTACTCCAAATACTATACACAGACTCCAACAACGCGGCAGAATGTGAAGCCCTGTTACATGCTCTCCGGATGGCAGTCTCCATGGGCATTCAATGCCTAGAGGTGTGTGGGGACTCGAACCTCGCAATATCTCAAATAAATGGAGACTTCGACGCCAAGGATCCAAAAATGGCGGCTTATCGCAACGCCGTTCTCAAAATGTCAGCTCGGTTCGAGGGGCTTGAATTCCACCATGTGGCTCAGGAAAACAATTAGGCGGCGGATATCCTCGCCCGCATCGGCGCTAAGCGCGACCCTGTCCCACCTAACATCTTCTTGGAAAGGCTGTTTAAGCCATCCGTGGTATGGGAAGGGGAGACCGGTAATAATAGTCCGGACCCGGCCACAATAACAGATACCGAACACTCTGACGTAATCGGAGGCTCTGCCACCGAAATAACACCTTCCGCCCACGTAATAATGGCTGTCATCGCCCCGTGGACAGAACCATTCCTGGCCTACCTAACTAGGCAGGAACTACTCGAAGACCCAAACGAGGCGCGCTGCATTGTGCGGCGGTCTAAAGCCTACAAGGTCCACGAGGGAGAACTTTATAAGAAAGGCGCTACCGGAGTCCTTCAAAGGTGCATCTCCGAAGAAGAAGGGCGGCAACTTTTGGCAGAAATTCATGCTGGACTTGGCGGCCGCCACACCGCAGCTCGGGCCCTTGTAAGCAAGGCCTTCCGTACAGGTTTCTACTGGCCGACGGCCCGAGCAGACGCACAGGACCTCGTTCAATGTTGCGTTGGTTGCCAGCTTTTTGCAAACCAAAGCCATATGCCGCCTACCGCTCTCCAAACAATCCCTATTACTTGGCCCTTTGCGGTCTGGGGGCTTGATATGGTAGGACCCCTCAAAGGGGGAAGCCATAAGAAAAAATACTTATTGGTCATGGTGGATAAATTCACCAAATGGATAGAAGCCAAACCTGTTAAAACGGCCGAATCTGGACCAGTGATAGACTTCATATCCGGGGTTGTACACCGTTATGACGTCCCCCACGGCATCATCACCGATAACGGCTCGAACTTTACAGCCGACGAGGTAAAACTTTGGTGCAACAACATGGGCATCAATCTCGATTATGCTTCTGTCTATCTCCCGCAAACTAACGGCCAAGTCGAACAAGCAAACGGTCTCATCATGAGCGGCATTAAACCCAGATTAGCGCGATCCTTGAAGGAATCCGATACGCACTGGGTAGAGGAGCTCGACTCTGTACTATGGGGGCTGCGGACCACGCCGAATCGCACTACCGGATACACACCGTTTTTTATGGTGTACGGCGCAGAGGCGGTATTGCCCTGCGACATAATTCATGAGTCACCTAGAGTGCGCATGTATGAAGAGAAAGAAGCCGAGCTTGATTGGCAGGACAGTTTGGACGCCCTGGAGGAGGAGCGCGGCGTGGCAAAAGCCCGTTCCGCATTCTATCAGCAACAGGCTCGAAGGTATCAAAGCAGAGAAGTACGGGCCAAAACTTATAATGTTGGCGAACTCATTCTACGTCTACCAGAGAAGAAAAAGAACAAGCTCAAGCCCAAATGGGAAGGTCCCTTCGTTATTGACCAAGTTCTGACCGGTGGAGTGTACCGTCTGCGGGATGCATAGGACAATCGACTCGAGCCAAACCCATGGAACGCAGCCAGGCTCCGAAGGTTCTACGCCTAGCGCGGGACTCGGTGTTCGTCTCCTTACCTCTGTCAATTTTTTTGTATATGTGTTATCTGTCTTTTCTTTCTTTCTTTCTTCCCCTTTTTTCTTCAAGGCCTTAAAAGGCTAAAATGTGTCTTGACTACACAATCTTGACGCGCTAGCTGCGCTCATGATACCTGGGGGCTTCTTATACAGAAGCTTAATATAACTATCTTCCAGGCTCTATGCCCCACACATGTGTTATTCTTCCACATGGACCCTTTTTCGCCATTATATGCATCGATATGACTTAAGTTTTGGCCAAGCCGGGTTGCCTGGCTCTTGTGTTTATGCCCTACATTCCCGTTAATTCGGCTAGGGCATAAGGGGAGCACCTCTACGATTGTTACTGCCGGGTCAGCCGGATGTGTACCTCAGACTGGGTGAAGCTGAAAGCTAGCGTTCTTAAGGGTATACTCAGTCGGCAAACAAATGATGACCTTTACTTATTGTAAATACATGCCCCCAGATGTTTATATCCTGCGTCTCTTTTCGCAGCTCGGACATGCACATTAGGGCATGCGTACCCAGGGAAAGGAACCCTTAACGGAACTATTCTCCCTGGAAGATGTTTCTTACTACCCATGTAATATAACATAGCTAGTTGGGTACTTGTCTATTCAAGCACTTATGACCCCTACGCCTGGTTTCCACGCGTACCCCGGTTTTTACATAACTGAGCGGGTATTCGGATACACTCCGGACTGTCGGGTCCAGAGGTCGAAGCGAAAAGGTCCGCCATGACAAATGATTTACAATCCGGCTAGGGACAATACATGTCACTTGAAGTACACAGTCACTTAGACTGACTAAATTCTTCTTCTATACCATCCAACAGGCTGTCTAGCCTACAATCCTGTTGAGAATACTTTGCGGCTAATTCTACTTGGTCATACACGAAACTGACGGGGATCTCTTTCCCATCGGACCCCACAGGTCCAACCTCGGCCATGTGGTTCGGGTCAGCCTTGGTATATCGCGTCTTCACCATGGCCCAGGCTTCCCTCGCGCCTTGTCGGCAGGCCAATATCTTCCATAATCGGAAGCGCCGCCGCGCTCCCTTGAGCTTCTCTACAAGCTCCCCCATGCCTCCTGGCAGGGAGGCGGATGGCCACAAGGCTTGGGCAATGCCCTGCATCACCTGCCGAACTTGTTTGTGCAGTTGTAAGAGCTCTGGAAGAAGATCACCCGCAGACCCGGGCATCTCCTCCGCGGGACTACCTGTTAGTATACCTTCAGACATAACTCTGTTAGCAGGTTTCTTCGCCGAACTCTTTAAAAGTTCATTCAAGCACTTACTGAAAATGCCGCGTCGAAGCCTCTTATTCTCCTTGACGGAGTCAGGAAGCTGGGCTCGAACATCTTTCAGTTCCACGCCCAACTAGATATTGGCGTCTTGGAGATCGTTTTTCTCCCGCCTAAATTGCGTAAGCACGCGCTCACCAGCCTTTAGCTGTCGTAGAGCATGTTGCTCATCCGGATTCACTCCGGGACCATCTGCATAATCTATTGTTAGATTTGCACGCATGCCGCATACTACCTGGTACATGACATTCTTTGCAATAAAAACAAGTGTTACCAGATGGGGCCTTCTCGGACTCCTTCATCGCGGCAACTGCGGCCTGAAGCTGGGCTTTGCACTCCTCCAGCTCTAGAGACAACTGGGTATTCTTCTCCGAAAGAACCTATGCAAACAATGATCCTTAAATCAGTTGTGCCAACTGTTTCAAGTCTCAGGGGCTACTGATATACATAATTATTAGATTTCCTTACCCGTATATCTTTTACATACTGGTCCGTGGCTCTGGCAAGACCATTTTGAGCAGCTCGGATGTACGCGTCTCCTGAGTTGAAGGCATCGAACAACTCTTGGGAGAAACAAGCGTCACGGAGTACGGCCCGGCGACGCCTGTGATTCATGGTGCTCTCCACTTCGGAATTTGTGGTGGATAGCCTATCCGCATCCTCTGTAGGAGGAACATCCGGCGTTGGCCCCATGTTAGCGTCCGCCTCTATGTCCAGCTCTGGAGCCCGACTGGTGGAGGCGTGACCGGAACCTCTCCGGATATAGTCCGGCGAGCGTTTTTCCTACTAGGAAACAAGGGCATTATTATATTTTAGAAGACGACCACCACGGAGCAGGGTTCTCTTTCGTACCTCTGCGACGACGTCTCAGTCCTGACCGCCTTCCTTTTAAGCCTACCCGGTTTTGGTGCCCCTTGTTGACGAGTCACTGCGGGTTCGGCATGGCGTCCCGAGGGCCTTCCCTGTAAAACACCATATGTGTGCGGTAGGTGAAGTGCAGAAAAAGGGATCCTTCTTGGAAGTTAGGGCTCCGGTTTTACTTACATGCGATGTGGGGAGCAGTCCCGGATAATCGGCTATGATGGCCACCAAGGTACCGTCACAGCTCAACTGATAGAACGTTCTGTCGATGAGCTCCACAAATGTGTCCGGATCTTCTTCGAGTCCGGGGTCGAGGGCCCGGTCAGGGTCCTCTGGTTGTGGAGACGGGCTGTGGACCTCCCTCACGGCTTTTCGCATTTCTTGTTATGAAATAACAAGGTAAATAGTTATGACAAAGAATGCGGAAAGGACTGGAGTAGAAAGTAGCAGCTCACCCAGCTTGGGGGGTTGTACATGGAGAATCCATCCCGTGGCTTAATACGGGGCGAACTCCTCTTCTTCTCCTTTATACAAATCGGATAGTATCTTCGCTAGGGCAGCGACAGAGTCCGAACCTTTACGAACGCAGCGGGTGGCGTCGTCTTCTCCATTGAAGTGCCACATGGGTTGTCCCCGCTATTGAAGTGGCTGCACCCCCCGCATTATACATATGGACATAACCTCGGTTATTGTCAATCCTGATTTGGCCAGCATCTCTATCCGGCCCATCAGGTAAAGGACTTCCTCGTTATCTTCCTCCAAGGGGCTCCGAGGGCGCCAGCTGCGGCGTTTCTTCAAAGGGGCGTTGTCGAACTCAGGAAGGCCCATCCGAATAGGATCTGGAAGGGGGACATCGTCCATATAAAACCACTCCGAAGGCCAGTCTTCGGACGTCTTCTTCGGGGTACCGGACAGGTATCCGGTACCGGCGATGCGCCATATTTCGGCTCCGCCCACTTGATATATTGACCCCTTCTGTGTACGGGGCACGAGGCAGAATAGGCTCTGCCATAGCTCGAAATGAGCTTCGTAGCCTAGAAACAGCTCACAAAGGGCGACGTATCCAGCGATGTGTAGTATGGAAGCAAGGGTAAAGTTATGCAACTAGAGGCCGTAGAACTCTAGGAGCCCACGGAGGAACGGATGGATTGGAAATCCAAGTCTCCTTAGTAAATAAGGGACAAGGCATACCCGCTCCCCCTTGGATGGGTTGGGGAAGCTCTCCGCTTGCTCCCCGCCATTATAGGTGGCGAGCCCGGCTCGAACGGGAACCATATACGCTGGAGGGAGAAATCCCTGGGTCCGTAACTCTACTAATTGGCTGTGAGGGACAGAACAATTCTTAAAATCGCTGGGCTTAGGGATACGGGAGCGAGAGGAGGAGCTGCGATGGCCGGCCATGTTGGAATGGATTTTTCCAGGCGCGCTCGGATGGATACTCGCTGTGGGAGGATGGTGTGATCTGGATCTAAGAATCCCCGTCTCTTTAATAGACGGTTTACTCACATGGCTAGGGTGGCAAATGTAAAAATGCCTTGGCATCTCGCATTCGCTCGACATGTGGAAGATAGCCATTATTAGGCACAGAAGCCAAGGAGTGCAACATTTATGAGAAGCCGGACATTACTCAACAGGTACTCAGAATTTGGAGAAGAACCCGCCTTGCAATGCCGAAGACAATCTGCGCGCCGGACTCATCGTCATTGAAGCCTGGTTCGGGGTCTACTGAGGGAGTCCTGGATTAGGGGGTCCTCGGACAGCCGGACTATATACTTTAGCCGGACTATTGGACTATGAAGATACAAGATCGAAGACTTCGTCCCGTGTCCGGATGGGATTCTCCTTGGCGTGGAAGGCAAGCTTGGCAATATGGATATGTAGATCTCCTCCTTTGTAACCGACTCCGTGTAACCCTAGCCCCCTCCGGTGTCTATATAAACCGGAGGGTTTAGTCCGTAGGACAACAACAATCATACCATAGGCTAGCTTCTAGGGTTTAGCCTCTACGATCTCGTGGTAGATCAACTCTTGTAATAGTCATATCATCAAGATCAATCAAGCAGGAAGTAGGGTATTACCTCCATCGAGAGGGCCCGAACCTGGGTAAACATCGTGTCCCCCGCCTCCTATTACCATCCGCCTTAGACGCACAGTTCGGGACCCCCTACACGAGATCCGCCGGTTTTGACACCGACATACGTGTTGATCAAGGCCAAGGACAATGAAGCAGCCATGAAAAGATTGAAGAACGAGGTATGATGATTACTTCGGGCTACTTTCTGTTCTTCATGCAAATGACCATATTTTCCGTCTGCAATAAAGGTAGAAGATACTGAGTTGTTCAGATGTTTACAGGAAATCCATGGGAAAAACTACCTGATGACCCACACGTATAGGGGATCTATCGTAGTCCTTTCGATAAGTAAGAGTGTCGAACCCAACGAGTAGCAGAAGGAAATGATAAGCGGTTTTCAGGAAGGTATTCTCTGCAAGCACTGAAATAATAGGTAACAGATAGTTTTGTGATAGGATAATTTGTAACGAGCAACAAGTAACAAAAGTAAATAAAGTGCACAAGGTGGCCCAATCCTTTTTGTAGCAAAGGACAAGCCTGGACAAACTCTTACATAGAGAAAAGCGCTCCCAAGGACACATGGGAATTATCGTCAAGCTAGTTTTCATCACGTTCATATGATTCGCGTTCGGTACTTTGATAATTTGATATGTGGGTGGACCGGTGCTTGGGTGCTGTTCTTACTTGAACAAGCATCCCACTCATGATTAACCTCTATTGCAAGCATCCGCAACTACAACAAAAGTATTAAGGTAAAACTAACCATAGCATGAAACATATGGATCCAAATCAGTCCCTTACGAAGCAACGCATAAACTAGGGTTTAAGCTTCTGTCACTCTAGCAACCCATCATCTACTTATTACTTCCCAATGCCTTCCTCTAGGCCCAAATAATGGTGAAGTGTTATGTAGTCGACGTTCACATAACACCACTAGAGGATAGACAACATACATCTCATCAAAATATCGAACGAATACCTAATTCACATGACTACTAATAGCAAGACTTCTCCCATGTCCTTAGGAACAAACGTAACTACTCACAAGCATATTCATGTTCATAATCAGAGGGGTATTAATATGCATAAAGGATCTGAACATATGATCTTCCACCAAATAAACCAACTAGCTTCAACTACAAGGAGTAATCTACACTACTAGCAACCTACACGTACCAATCCCGGACTTGGAGACAAGAATTGGATACAAGAGATGAACTAGGGTTTGAGAGGAGATGGTGCTGGTGAAGATGTTGATGGAGATTACCCTCTCCCGATGAGAAGAGCGTTGGTGATGACGATGGCGATGATTTCCCCCTCCCAGAGGGAAGTGTCCCTGGCAGAACAGCTCTGCCGGAGCCCTAGATTGGTTTCGCCTCGTGGCGGCGGAGTCTCGTCCCGAAAGGTTGCTTATGATTTTTTCCTGGACGAAAGACTTCATATAGCAGAAGATGGCCACCGGAGAGCCAACAGGGGGCCCACGAGGCAGGGGCGCGCCCTGGGGGGTAGGGCGCGCCCCCACCCCCGTGGATAGGTGGTGCCCCCCCTGACGTATTTCTTCCGCTCAGTATTTTTTATTATTTCCAAAAATAACTTTCATGGAGTTTCAGGAATTTTGGAGTTGTGCAGAATAGGTCTCTAATATTTGCTCCTTTTCCAGCCCAGAATTCCAGCTGCCGGCATTCTCCCTCCTTATGTAAACCTTGTAAAATAAGAGAGAATAGGCATAATTATTGTGACATAACGTGTAATAACAGCCCATAATGCAATAAATATTGATATAAAAGCATGATGCAAAATGGACGTATCAACTCCCCCAAGCTTAGACTTCGCTTGTCCTCAAGCGGAAGCCGATAACGATAAATATGTCCACATGTTTAGTGGTAGAGGTGTCGATAAAATAAAATACGGACATGGGGGCATCATGATTGTTCTCATGACAGCAACATATATGGATATTTTCATATGATTTCTTATGCTCAAGTAATAATCTATTCACAATGCAAAGTACGAATCAGAAACTTTATTGAGAACTAACAAACTATAATCTTAGTCATTGAAGCAATTGCAATTTATCATAACATCAGAAAGAGTCTATGTCCGAGCTTCCTAGTAAGTCCACATACTCAACTATCATTTAGTCTTTCATAATTGCTAACACTCACGCAATACTTGTGGTTACGGAGTTTTAATCGGACACAGAGAAAGATAGGGGCTTATAATTTCGCCTCCCAACCTTTTACCTCAGGGGTAATGTCAACAATAATAATTCATGCTAACCCATATCCAATTAGATATATGTATCAGGATCTTTCCAACATACTGTGCTTGCCAAAGAATAAAATGTTAAAAGGAAAGGTGAAGATCACCATGACTCTTGCATAAGGTAGAAGATAATAATAAAAGATAGGCCCTTCGCAGAGGGAAGCAGAGGTTGCCATGCGCTTTCAGGGTTGGATGCACAAAATCTTAATGCGAAAGAACGTCACTTTATACTACCACTTGTGATATGAACCTTTATTATGCAGTCCCTCGCTTTTATTTCTTCCACATCACAAGATCGTATAAAGCTTATTTCCTCCACACCAATCAATCATACATATTTAGAGAGCAATTTTTATTGCTTGCACCGATGACAACTTACTTGAAGGATCTTACTCAATCCATAGGTAGATATGGTGGACTCTCATGGCAAAACTGGTTTAAGGGTTTTTGGAAGCACAAGTAGTATCTCTACTTGGTGCAAAGAATTTGGCTAGCATGAGGGGGAAAGACAAGCTCAACATGTTGGATGATCCATGACAATATACTTTATCTCAGATATAAGAAAACATAACCCATTACGTTGTCTTCCTTGTCCAACATCAACTCTTTAGCATGTCATATTTTAATGAGTGCTCCCAATCATAAAAGATGTCCAAGATAGTATATTTATATGTGAAACCTCTCTTTCTTTATTACTATTAATTGCAACGATGACCAAAGCTATGTTTGCCAACTCCCAACAATTTTTAATCATCATACTCTTTCTATGTGAGCTCATTACTCTCAATAAGATCAATATGATCTCTTTATTTCTTTTTATTATTTTTCTCTTTTCTTTTATTCACTCAAGATCATAGCAAGATAATCAAGCCCTTGACTCAACACTAATCTTTATTATATAGCTCACGAACTCGATTACATAGAGAGATCATAAAGCAAAACACAAAACTAGATCATGCCATAAACTTTATTCTACTAGATCAAGATACTACTAATAGGATTGAACTAAGAAAAATGGTAAAGATAGGAGTGTGATGGTGATACGATACCGGGGCACCTCCCCCAAGCTTGGCAGTTGCCAAGGGGAGTGCCCATACCCATGTGATTAGGTCTCCTTTGTTGGTGAGGAAGGTTTAGTTGATGGCGTATGCTTCATCCTTAATTTGCGCTTGAGGACAGAATTTTGATCCCTCAGGTCATCAATCTCCAGCTCCAGGCTTAATATCTTTTTGCATAGTTCCTGCTTGTTTTCCTGCAAGAGACGAAAAGGGATAATCTCGATCTTAAGTTTCTTTGCTCTATCAGGGAGGCTTGACTTTTTGAACTCCACATGCATGTCCCCAGGTTGAGGTAATGGGACTTCATCTTCGTCTGAGCTCGTCTCCTCCCTCCTCTTGGGTTCACAGTCCTCTTCTTCTTCTGTAGTCCAACCACAATGCTCCACATCTCCATAGAACTTAGGATTTGCAAGGTAATCAGCCACATAGCTTTCTCCTTCAGAATCCTGGCATGACATGTTGCTCTAATCTGCAGCAGGACAGCTCGAAACGAAAACAGAGGATATTTGCGTGATAGAGGAGTCAAAACCTTCGGGAGATTATATAATGAATTTTTACCGACCAAAATACGTATCGTGCAAGAAAACGGAGTCTGGAGAGCGCACGAGGTGCCCACGAGGTAGGGGGGTGCGCCCAGTATGGTAGGGCGCGCCCTCCACCCTCGTGGAGGCCTCGTGTCCTTCCCGGACTGCTTCTTATTTTCCTATTTTTCTAAATATTCCAAACGGAGAAATATTGCCATAAAAATTGTTCTGGAGTCGGTTTACTTACCGTACCACATACCTATTCCTTTTCGGAGTCTGAAGAGTTTCGGAAAGTGTCCCTTATGTATTCCTCCGGGGTTACGGTTTCAATAACATTGGTTTCAACATTTATGGGATTACCTGAGATATAATGTTTGATTCTTTGACCGTTCACCACCTTCGGATTTGTGCCTTCGAAGTTGTTGATTTTTATGGCACCGGAACGATAGACCTCCTCGATAACATAGGGGCCTTCCCATTTAGAGAGAAGTTTTCCTGCAAAAAATCTTCAACGAGAATTGTATAGCAATACATAATCACCTACATTAAACTCACGCTTTTGTATCCTTTTTTCATGCCATCTTTTAACTTTTTCTTTAAACAACTTGGCATTTTCATAAGCTTGGGTTCTCCATTCATCAAGTGAGCTAATGTCAAATAACCTCTTCTCACCGGCAAGTTTGAAATCATAATTGAGCTCTTTAATAGCCCAATATGCCTTATGTTCTAGTTCGAGAGGGAAGTGACATGCTTTTCCATAAACCATTTTATATGGAGACATACCCATAGGATTTTTATATGCAGTTCTATAGGCCCATTATGCATCATCAAGTTTCTTGGACCAATTCTTTCTAGATCTATTGACAGTCTTTTGCAAAATTAATTTGAGCTCTCTATTACTCAATTCTACTTGACCACTAGACTGTGGGTGATAAGGAGATGCAATTCTATGATTAACATCATATTTAGCAAGCATTTTACGGAAAGCACCATGAATAAAATGTGAACCACCATCAGTCATTAAATATCTAGGGACTCCAAACCTTGGAAAAATAACTTCCTTAAGCATCTTAATAGAAGTGTTATGATCAGCACTACCAGTTGGAATAGCTTCTACCCACTTAGTAACGTAATCAACAGCAACTAAAATATGTGTGTAACCATTAGAGGCAGGAAAAGGTCCCATATAATCAAAGCCCCAAACATCAAATGGTTCAACAACAAATGAATAATTCATAGGCATTTCTTGACGTCTACTAATATTACCAATTCTTTGACATTCATCACAAGATAAGACAAACTTACGGGCATCCTTGAAGAGAGTAGGCCAATAAAAACCGGATTGCAATACCTTATGTGCAGTTCTATCTCCAGCGTGGTGTCCTCCATAAGCTTCGGAGTGACACTTGCGTAGGATCTGTTCCTGTTCATGCTCAGGTACACAACGTCTAATAACACCATCTACTCCTTCTTTATAAAGATGTGGGTCATCCCAAAAGTAATGTCTCAAATCATAGAAAAACTTTTTCTTTTGCTGGTATGTGAAACTAGGTGGTATAAATTTAGCCACAATATAATTAGCATAATCAGCATACCATGGAGCAGTACGAGAAGCATTTATTACATTTAATTGCTCATCAGGAAAGCTATCATCAATAGGTAGTGGGTCATCAAGAACATTTTCTAACCTAGACAAGTTGTCTGCAACGGGGTTCTCAGCTACCTTTCTATCAACAATATGCAAATCAAATTCTTGTAGCAAGAGAACCCATCTAATAAGTCTAGGTTTAGCATCTTTCTTTTCCATAAGATATTTAATAGCAGCATGATCCGTGTGAATAGTTACTTTAGAATCAACAATATAAGGTCTGAACTTATCACAAGCAAATACGACTGCTAAAAATTCTTTTTCAGTAGTAGCATAATTTCTCTCAGCATTGTCTAGAGTTTTACTAGCATATTGAATAACATTTAATTTCTTATCAACTGTTTTCCCTAGAACAGCACCTACAACATAATCACTAGCATCACACATAATTTCAAAGGGTAAATTCCAATCAGGTGGCTGAACAATAGGTGCAGAGATCAATGCTTTCTTAAGTATTTCAAATGCTTCTACACAATCATCATCAAAGACAAATGGTATATGTTTTTGTAATAAATTAGTCAGAGGCCGAGAAATTTTTGAGAAGTCCTTAACGAACCTCCGATAAAACCCGGCATGACCAAGGAAACTTCTTATACCTTTGATGTCCTTGGGACATGGCATCTGTTCAATAGCATCAACCTTGGCTTTATCAACCTCAATACCTCTTTCAGAAACTTTATGCCCCAAGACAATACCTTCATTAACCATAAAGTGGCACTTTTCCCAATTCAAGACAAGATTAGTTTCTTCACATCTCTGCAGAACTCGATCAAGGTTGCTCAAGCAATCATTAAAAGAGGATCCATAGACGGAGAAGTCGTCCATGAAAACCTCACAAATCTTTTCACAAAAGTCAGAGAATATAGCCATCATGCATCTTTGAAAGGTGGCAGGTGCATTACATAAACCAAAAGGCATACGTCTATAAGCAAAAGTACCAAAAGGGCAAGTAAAAGTAGTCTTTGATTGATCATTGGCTGACACAGGTGTTTGAGAGAAACCAGAATAACCATCTAGAAAGCAAAAATGTGTATGTTTGGATAATCTTTCTAGCATTTGATCGATAAAAGGGAAGGGGTAATGATCTTTCTTAGTAGCCTTATTTAATTTGCGGAAATCAATTACCATCCTATAACCTGTAATAATTCTTTGCGGAATCAATTCATCTTTATCATTAGGAACGACGGTAATACTTCCCTTCTTAGGGACACAATGGACAGGACTTACCCACTGACTATCAGCAATGGGATAAATTATACCTGCCTCAAGGAGCTTTAGTATTTCTTTTCTTACCACTTCTTTCATCTTAGGATTCAGCCATCGTTGATGATCACGAACTGGTTTGGAATCTTCTTCCAAATTTATTTTATGTTGACATAGAGTGGGACTAATGCCCTTAAGATCATCAAGAGTATATCCAATAGCAGCACGGTGCTTCTTCAAAGTTTTCAATAATCTTTCTTCTTCATGCTCTGATAGGTTAGCACTAATAATAACAGGATATATCTTTTTCTCATCAAGATAAGCATATTTAAGAGTATCAAGTAACGGTTTGAGCTCAAACACGGGATCACCCTTGGGTGGAGGAGGATCCCCTAGGATTTCAACAGGCAAATTGTGTTTCAGAATGGGTTCCTGTTTAAAGAATACTTCATCTATTTCCCTCCTTTCATTCATAAACATATCATTTTCATGGTCTAGCAAATATTGTTCTAAAGGATCACTAGGAGGCACGGCAATAGAAGCAAGACCAATAATTTCATCCTTACTAGGCAATTCCTCTTCACGGTGTTGTCTACGAAATTTAGAGAAATTAAACTCATGAGACATATTACCTAGACCAATAGTAACAACATCCTTTTCGCAGTCTATCCTAGCATGAACGGTGTTCAAGAAGGGTCTACCAAATATAATGAGACAAAAGCTATCTTGTGGGGAACCAAGAACAAGAAAATCAGCAGGATATTTAGTTTTCCCTCACAAGACTTCAACATCTCTAACAATTCCCATTGGTGAAATAGTATCTCTATTGGCAAGTTTAATTGTGACATCAATATCTTCTAACTCAGCAGGTGCAATATCATGCATAATTTCTTTGTATAAGTCAAAAGGTATTGCACTAGCACTAGCACCCATATCACATAATCCATGATAACAATGATCTCCTATTTTAACAGAAATAACAGGCATGCCTACCACAGGTCTATGTTTATCTTTAGCACAAGGTTTGGCAATTCTAGAAGTTTCATCACAAAAATAAATAACATGCCGATCAATATTATCTGCCAAGAGATCTTTAACAATAGCAATATTAGGTTCAACTTTAATTTGCTCAGGAGGTGTATAAGTTCTAATATTGCTTTTACAAACCACAGTTGAAGCTTTAGCATGATCCTTTATTCTGACAAGGAAAGGTGGTTTCTCAACATAAGAAGTAGGAACAATAGGATCATTATAAGTGACAGTCTTTTCTTCAACTTTAATAGGTGCAGCTACTTTTACTTCTATGGGAGGATGATATTTAAACCACTTCTCCTTAGGGAGATCAACATAAGTAGCAAAAGATTCACAGAAAGAAGCTACTATCTCAGAGTCAAGTCCATATTTAGTGCTAAACTTACGGAAAACATCGGTATCCATAAAAGATTTAACACAATCAAACTTAGGTGTCATACCTGACTCCTTACCTTTGTCGAGATCCCAATCTTCAGAGTTGCGTTTAATTCTATCCAATAAATCCCATTTGAATTCAATAGTCTTCATCATAAAAGAGCCAACACAAGAAGTATCGAGCATGGTGCGATTGTTATCAGAAAGTCGAGCATAAAAACTTTGAATAATTATTTCTCTTGGGAGCTCATGATTGGGGCATGAATATAACATTGATTTAAGCCTCGCCCAAGCTTGAGCGATGCTTTCTCCTTCGCGAGGCCAAATATATATATATATATATATATATATATATATATATATATATATATATATATATAAAATTGCGATCACGATGAACAAGATGCATAGGATATTTTTTTTGATGAAATTCCAATTTCAATCGTTTATAGTTCCATGATCCCGTATCATCACATAGCCTATACCATGTCGATGCATCTCCCTTCAAAGATAAAGGGAAGACCTTCCTCTTAATAACATCACCGGGTATACCTGCAAGCTTAAATAATCCACAAACTTCATCCACATATATTAGGTGCTCATCAGGATGCTTTGTTCCATCTCCTGCAAAAGGATTAGCTAGCAGTTTTTCTAACACACCCGAAGGAATCTCAAAGTGAATATTTTCATTTTCATTTTCAGTAGGTTTAGTAGGTTGAGGAGCAACTCTTTGCTCTACTGGTCGGGGTGAAGATACCCCGAACAAGCCCCTCAGAGGATTACTTTCCATAGTAACAAGTGACAGTAAATTTCAGCACACTATATAAATTCGTCCTTACCAAATTCCACCTACCAAAGGCGCTTCACTCCCCGGCAACGGCGCCAGAAAAGAGTCTTGATGACCCACAAGTATAGGGGATCTATCGTAGTCCTTTCGATAAGTAAGAGTGTCGAACCCAACGAGCAGCAGAAGGAAATGATAAGCGGTTTTCAGCAAGGTATTCTCTGCAAGCACTGAAATGATAGGTAACAGATAGTTTTGTGATAGGATAATTTGTAACGAGCAACAAGTAACAAAAGTAAATAAAGTGCAGCAAGGTGGCCCAATCCTTTTTGTAGCAAAGGACAAGCCTGTACAAACTCTTATATAGAGAAAAGCGCTCCCGAGGACACATGGGAATTATCGTCAAGCTAGTTTTCATCACGTTCATATGATTCGCGTTCGGTACTTTGATAATTTGATATGTGGGTGGACCGGTGCTTGGGTGCTGTTCTTACTTGAACAAGCATCCCACTTATGATTAACCTCTATTGCAAGCATCCGCAACTACAACAAAAGTATTAAGGTAAAAATAACCATAGCATGAAACATATTGATCCAAATCAGCCCCTTACGAAGCAACGCATAAACTAGGGTTTAAGCTTCTGTCACTCTAGCAACCCATCATCTACTTATTACTTCCCAATGCCTTCCTCTAGGCCCAAATAATGGTGAAGTGTTATGTAGTCGACGTTCAGATAACACCACTAGAGGATAGACAACATACATCTCATCAAAATATCGAACGAATACCAAATTCACATGACTACTAATAGCAAGACTTCTCCCATGTCCTCAGGAACAAACGTAACTACTCACAAAGCATATTCATGTTCATAATCAGAAGGGTATTAATATGCATAAAGGATATGAACATATGATCTTCCACCAAATAAACCAACTAGCATCAACTACAAGGAGTAATCAACACTACTAGCAACCTACAGGTACCAATCCCAGACTAGGAGACAAGAATTGGATACAAGAGATGAACTAGGGTTTGAGAGGAGATGGTGCTGGTGAAGATGTTGATGGAGATTGCCCTCTCCCGATGAGAGGAGCGTTGGTGATGACGATGGCGATGATTTCCCCCTCCCAGAGGGAAGTGTCCCCGGCAGAACAGCTCTGCCGGAGCCCTAGATTGGTTCCGCCTCGTGGCGGCGGAGTCTCGTCCCGAAAGGTTGCTTATGATTTTTTCCTGGACGAAAGACTTCATATAGCAGAAGATGGCCACCGGAGAGCCAACAGGGGGCCCACGAGGCAGGGGGCGCGCCCCCACCCTTGTGGACAGGTGGTGGCCCCCTTGACGTATTTCTTCCGCTCAGTATTTTTTATTATTTCCAAAAATAACTTTCGTGGAGTTTCAGGAATTTTGGAGTTGTGCAGAATAGGTCTCTAATATTTGCTCCTTTTCAAGCCCAGAATTCCAGCTGCCGGCATTCTCCCTCCTTATGTAAACCTTGTAAAATAAGAGAGAATAGGCATAAGTATTGTGACATAACGTGTAATAACAGCCCATAATGCAATAAATATCGATATAAAAGCATGATGCAAAATGGACGTATCACTACCACAGCTTTGTGTTAAGCAAGCAAGTTCTTCGTTGGTAATTTCAGGGAAGCCTACATTGGCATTGCTCCTGAGTTAGCCAAAGAGATCGCGAAAGAAGTGGATGTTATCGTAAACTCTGCAGCAAATACCACTTTTGATGAGAGGTTCGTGAAGCTATACTAGTCTTGCACCAAGGATTGCTTCCATTACTAAATGTGTAAGTTCACATTCCATAGCAATAAAAGTATTGCAACTTGCAGGTATGATGTAGCACTAGACATCAACACCGTGGGGCCATTCCGGATAATGAGTTTCGCACAGCGGTTTCGAAGACTAAAGCTCTTCTTGCAAGTATCAACAGGTCAGAATGCCAAATAAGAGTTTCTTGTGGTCCAAATCAAATGGTAACCTGTTTCTATTAATCTCAAAAGCTTACAAACAAGCTTTAGCAGTATGTTTGCATGTCATGTTTTTGGCCAAACATCATATGTGAATGGGCAGAGGCAAGGTTTGATACTAGAGAAGCCATTTTTCTTAGGGGATACCATAACAAGGGGATAGGTTCCAAAAGATTTTTCGGCACATCAGAATACCGTGTGGGATATCGAGGCTGAGATCAAGTTGGGTTTTGACTCTAGAAGGCATTCTTCTGCCTCTGCTTCTGTTACTCAAGAAATGAAAGAGTTAGGTACTCAAAGTATTCTAGTATTTCCCTGTTACCTTCTCATGTCTGTAGATACGAATACACACATGAAGTATTTGATTTGTGCAATTTATTTATTCATAGGGCCAAACTCTATGGTTGGCAAGACACTTATGTGTTCACAAAGGCTATGGGCGAGATGGTCATCAACTGCATGCGAGGAGAGATACCGGTGGTAACAATCAGGCCAAGTGTCATAGTGAGCACATGGAGGGATCCCTTCCCAGGTTGGATGGAAGGAAACAAGTAAATGCTAAACCCAAATCTGAGGTTGCGGATGTCACATATATATGTGATGCATCCTCGTCTGCTTAACAGATAATGAGCTATTTCCAGGATCTAGCAGTGCGTACTAACTTTTGACGGGTTGATGGTGAGGATCAAGTATATGACCTATATTCCTCACTATTAGAGGACTTCAAAGAGGAGATTCCATCATAATCTCTGGAAGCTAGTGTCAAGGAAGCCGTTAGCCGTCACCTTAACTGAAAGTTGGTGAAGAAGGTGTATATGCCTCTTGTCTATGGTAAGACACAACATAGTGCAGCAGCGGACATCCAGAAGGGGCTTGACTTCATTAGAAAACGTGCTGAAAGCAACAAAGTGGCGGACATTT
>NC_057802.1:499147531-499152990 GCF_018294505.1 Triticum aestivum
CCTATTTTCGTGACTCTCTTCTCTTTCTTCTCCCCGTACCATTATTTTGATCGTTTCTGAATCTTGTGATTGCTTCAATGCATGTGATCCCTCTCCTCAGCCTTCCCCTCCTAAATCTTAGAATCCTAATGCCGTAGGTGCTATGTCGGAAATCCATTTTTTATCCTCTGCCCCAAGGAAAATCAAAGAAGAAGAAAGCCATGGTATTCTCTACTTGAATTCAGGAAGATTCAGATACCGAAAGCAATAGGAATGGGAAAGCGGAGCGGGCAATAGGTTTAGACTGAGCACTAGAGCCTGGAATAGCAGGAGGTTGGGAAATATGCCATGCAGAATTCCAATAAGTTGGCACCGCTTTTCCTTTCCATATGAAAAATGGAGAGGAAAAGCATGGGTGGACCAAGCGTTTTAACCGGAATCTAGTGACGGAGAAAGAAGAAAGAATGGGAAGAAAGCAGCCATGGGCAAGCTTTAATTAATAGAAATAAGTAGGAGTTACAGCCTTTAAATTCGAGTGAAACGAGCCTTTGACGTAGTCACAAATTCGACTGCCCTTTCACTATTATTATTATTTCGAGTAATAGCGGAAGGAGTGCCAAAGCCCATTTTAGTAGAAAGTTGCTGCCCTTTTATAGTAATGTGGAGTGACATAATCAATCAAATTCGACTGGTTGGTTCCCCTTATTAGTCAATTGCTTTTGACGTATCAGGTGGGAATGGGAGAGCCTCTTTTCTTTCCGCAATGGAATCGGCTTAAGCTCGACCTTTTCTTTCATTTCCTATCATAGGGATATAAAAATAAATCCAATTGCATTTTTCTTAGTTTAGAATATCAAAAGACATCCCACAACCCGGTCTTAGGTTCAGAGTCGCTTTGTGGGAACTTCAAGAGAGAGAAGAGAGATCATAGCTTAATATCAAAGGTCAGGTATACCTGCCTACGTTCGACATACACATTCACTAGTTCCATTCGAAACCTTTCTCTAGATGGAATCCTGATTCGACTTTCAAATGCAAGAGCAATAATGCCGTGAGGGAGCCCTATCTAAAAAATGCAAGGCCAGATCCCACTTTCTTTAATCGAGCGGGCAAGGGATCGCAAACATCTTTTCTTTTCAGAGAGAAGGTTTTCAAAAGATATCCCGAAGGGGTCTTAGGTAAGGTAAGGAGTGACAACTCCATTCAATAAGCTGGCTCTTTAAGGGAAGATAGGGCATCTCCTAAAATGTGGAAGTTTGGTGCTTTAGAGATAGGGCCGGCACGCTTTGCTAGAAAGCAATAAGTCAACAAAACAAGGTAGGTCTACCCCCTAATAAAGGTTTCGCTCGACGACCCGATATCCATTCTCGATTAAAGCACGGAGAGTTAGGTTTATTATCGCCAGTTTGATGCTATCTTCTCCACGACTTGGTTCTTATGGATCTCCTCCAGGTCCTAGGCATCTTGTCTCTAGCTCTGCTCTCTATCGGTAGTCAAATCAGTACTTTGTCTTTGCCTGTCTCTGTCCATTCCTTCAACACTGATGGACTCGGAGTGGCATAACCCCTTTAATAAGAAGCATAAGACCTAAAGCGAGGAGATAGAATCGAAAGAATGATAGCAAGCTCTTTGAAAGTGGGAAGAAAGCCAAGGATACAGTGGTGTGTAGGGTCTTTCAAATCAATCAGGAAAGCGTGAGCTGAGAAGGAACACGGCTTTCCGCGCCTTGACAAGTGGATCTACCAAGAATAGCTTTTCAGCCGTTACTTATTATATAATAGCTCGATCCGCTCACGCATGTGATTGATTTCTCCCCTCTCTTTCAAAAATCTTCCATTCGAACAGGAAGATTCCCTTCTCGCTGTGTATCCAGAACCTGAGGATGACGAGGATCTATAAAGGTTCTTTGATCGAGCTCTCGGTTCGGCTTCTTTTGTTGCCGAAGACCAGGACCCATCTTATTTGCTGAAAACCTGTCTGTTTAGGGACTCTTTCCTTTCAATGGACGTACTTGAGTGGAACTGATTCTACCTTGAGAGCGCTTCCCTCTTTTCTGATTCCTTCCCTTTGACCACCGAAAATACAACTTCTAATAGCCGTTTCTATTTTTTAGATGTTTCAAACAAGTGATTTTACACTTTTATCCTTCCTGTCTTTCCTTGATAGAGGAGTTTGACCCTTCCACTTCTGCCTTTGCCCTTTGTACTTCTTGCCGCAATTGAGATCCCTGTTAAGGAAGAATATCTCGCTCGTGCTTTTTTTTGCGAGGAAATCGCTCTACTTTTTCCAGCGATGAGTGATTGAGTAAGGTCTAATTCAATTTGTGTTATGACCTACCTTTTTTGATTGAAGTAGACGAGAGCTTTACTTCTTCTTTTCAAACCCTAAGGTTTGAGCTCGTCCTCGGGTCGGATTCGGATCCTTTTCTCTCTTTTGAAATTCCATAGATATAGATGTCTCGACTACCGAATCCGAATCCTTAGAACAACTCGATTCCGTTGATTCACTGTCCATTTGTCCTTCAACCGGATTAATGGTCAACGACTTTGACAGCCTTTCCTTCACACAAGGTTTTTAATCCATCTCTGTAACGCCCACGATGCGGCTATATCTCCCACGTGTCGAGGCACGACTTAGAGGCATAACCGCATAGTGGTTTTGTCGCAAGAAGGGTCATCTTCACACAATCCCATGTAATGACCAAGAATGGGATAAAGAGTTGGCTTACAATCGCCACTTCACACAATACATAAATATAATTCATACATCATCCAAAATACACACATATAGACCGACTACGGTCAAAATCCAGATGAAAATAAGACAACCCCAAATGCTAGATCCCCGATCGTCCCAACTGGGCTCTACTACTGATCATCGGGAAAAGACACATAGTAACGACCACGTTCCTCGTCGAACTCCCACTTGAGATCGATCCCATCATCTGCACTGGCATCGTCGGCACCTGCAACTGTTTTGGTAGAATCTGTGAGTCACGAGGACTCAGCAATCTCACACCCGCGAGATCAAGACTATTTAAGCTTATAGGGAAGGATGGTGTAAAGAGGTGGAGCTGCAGCGGCAATAAGCATATATGGTGGCTAACATACGCAGAAGAGAGCGAGAAGAGAAGCAACGGAGCGGTCGTCATCTAGCAATGACCAAGAAGTGATCCTGAACTCCTACTTACGTCATACATAACTCAAACCGTGTTCACTTCCCGGACTCCGCCGAGAAGAGACCATCACGGCTACACACACGATTGATGTATTTTAACTGGGTCAAGTGACAAGTTCTCTACAACCGGACATTAACAAATTCCCATCTGCCTCATAACCGCGGGCACGGCTTTCGAAAGATAATACCCTACAGGGGTGTCCCAACTTAGCCCATCATAAGCTCTCACGGTCAACGAAGGATAAACCTTCTCCCGGAAAGACCCGATCAGTCTCGGAATCCCGGTTTACAAGACATTTCGACAATGGTAAAACAAGACCAGCAAAGCCGCCCGATGTGCCGACAAATCCCGATAGGAGCTGCACATATCTCGTTCTCAGGGCAACACCGGATGAGACATCCTACGAGTAAAAGCAGACCTCGAGTTTCCAGGAGGGGGCCCCGCAGTCTACTCAGTTCGGACCAACACTCGAAGGAGCACTGGCCTGGGGGGGTTAAAATAAGATGACCCTCGGGCTCGCGAAAACCCGAGGGAAAGGCTTAGGTGAAAAATGGTAAAACCAAGGTTGGGCCTTGCTGGAGGAGTTTTATTCAAGGCGAACTATCAAGGGGGTCCCATAAATCACCCAGCCGCGTAAGGAACGCAAACTCAAGGAACATAATCCCGATATGACGGAAACTAGGGCGGCAAGAGTGGAACAAAACACCAGGCATAAGGCCGAGCCTTCCACCCTTTACCAAATATATAAAGATGCATTAATTAAATAAAAGATATTGTGATATCCCAACATATCCATGTTCCAACATGGAACCAACTTTAGCTTCACCTGCAACTAGCAACGCTATAAGAAGGGCTGAGCAAAAGCGGTAACTTAGCCAAACAACGATTTGCTAGGAAAGGATGGTTAGGGGCTGACATGGCAATATGGAAGGCATGATATAGCAAGTAGTAGGTAGTGCAGCATGGCAATACAGCGAACAACTAGCAAAGCAAAGATAGAAGTGATTTCGAGGGGTGGTCATCTTGCCTGCAAGGTTCTCAGAGTTGTCGAAAGCTTGATCCTCGTAAGCGTACTCAAGAGGTTCCTCGTTCACGAACTCGTCTCCCGGCTCTACCCAAGACAAGAACACAAATAAACGGAACCACAATCAATCACGAGAAATGCACAAGCAACATGATGCAAAACATGAATGATATGCAAGATATGATATGCGATGCATATGCGTGCTCCGGAAGGAAAATGATGAAAAAGGCAGTAACTTGGCAAACCAAGCATGCCACTGGAAAGATGAGATGATTTCGGTCGAAATCGATATAAAGATCACCGGAAACGGATGCACGGTTTGCAAATGGCAAGCAAAACAAGAATGACACGAATCTGCGATTAACAGCACGATAGCACTTAAAATGTAACAAACAACAATGCTACGACACTCCAACATAGCAACAAACCATATGGCAAAACAAAAGCATAGCATGTGTGGATCAACTACAACAAACTTGGCAAATATGAATATCATCTTAAGAATCTGCCAGAAATATTTTATAGCAAAAGTAGAGCAAGATTGAGTCATACTATGTCACTACATAATTGCAAAAAAGGGCAGGATTGGATCAATTAAAACAATAGCTACAAAATATCCTTACTTAATATTTCCAAAATATGCATGGATCTCTCTGTAGCATCAAGTTTACATGGCAACAAAATAACAGCAGACAAAGACTTAGAGAAATCACTAAGTCCCTGAAATCAGAAACATTACGGAGCCTAGTTTTCATGCTTGTGCTAGTCACCACAGAGATCACAAAAATACATGGCATATACCACTGGAAAGATGGCATGGCATACAACAAAACACGTGTAGAGCTCATGTCCACAAGATGCATAGATTAAATGATACAAAAATGACAAATCTCCAAATTCTGATAAGAACCAGCAGATAACAGCAACTGGCACTCTTGCACCAGAGATTTGGGCATCAAGATGGCCTCTAATGAACATGGTGCAATTGACCAAAATGTAGAGCATCACGAGACGAACAACTTGACATATTACACGCGCGAAATAGAGCTATGGACAGTGAGTTACGCAATGAAGAACAAGTGCACATGCTGTAGAATTCTCAGGACTTGGAGAAAAAAAGGAGGGGGAGAGGTCAACGCACTGTAGCTTCAGATCCGATCGAGGGAGCTCGGGGACGAGGGAACTCGGGCTCGAGGCACCCGTGGCCGGCGCCGGAGACGAGGAGGAGGGACGGCGAGGGGAGGACGCGGCGCGGCGGCGGAGGAGGGGGCGCCGGGC
>NC_057802.1:499153315-499164103 GCF_018294505.1 Triticum aestivum
GAGCGGTGGCGCGCCACGTGGCGGCGGCGGGGAAGACGGACGTGTCCGTCGGTGGACGATTTTGTCCGGCGGCGCGGGGGACGAGGTTAGGGTTTCATCTGTAGACGTTTTTCGGGAGGGGCACATATAAATAGGTAGAGGGAGCTAGGAGAGTCCAAATGAGGTGCGGTTTTCGCCCACACGATCGTGATCGAACGACCTAGAGCATGGAAGAGAGTTTGGTGGGTTTTGGGCTGGTTTTTAGGGGGTTTTGCTGCAACACACAAATGGACTTTGCGGTTACCCGGTTAACCGTTGGAGTACCAAACGACCTCCAAATGGAACGAAACTTGACCGGTGGTCTCCCGGTGGTATACTAGGGCCACTTGACAAGTCTCGGTCCATTCCGAGAATGTTTGACACCCGCTCACGAAAGAAAACAAGAGGGGTGCACCGGAGGAGATGGGAGCGCCGGATTGCAAAACGGACAACGGGGAAAATGTTCGGATGCAAGAGACGAACACGTATGCAAATGCAATGCACATGATGACATGATATGAAATGCATGACATGAACAAAATACAAAACGACAAACAAAACCCGACCACGAAGGGAATATCATAACACATAGCCGAAAATGGCAAGAGTCGGAGTCACAAATATGGAAAGTTACATCCGGGGTGTTACAACTCCGCTTAGGGCAGTAAGGGGAAGTAGCGATATTCCGATTCCTTCGTGGGGAATCAACGAAGGCAGCCGCTCCAGCAGCTTTAGTACTTAAATTAACGCCCCAGCCCTTATCCCGTGATGAGAAGGTAGATGCGGTAAGCCAACTCCTATCCTTCTTGCGGAAAGGGCATTCAATGCCATCTTCATTCCCTTCCTTGCTTCGAGGAGCAGGTCGAATAGTCAAAGAAGGGGATGGCTAATTCCAGGAATAGAGTAGCATTCTCAAGCACTACCCTCCGTTTTTTCAGTCCATATAAAACAGTCAATCTACCAGCAGCAGAGGCTGCAGATACATGTCCACCACCTGTTTATCTACTACCATAAGCGGGAGCAGTTGCAGGTAAAGAGTGTTGTGAGGGCTTTCATTTGCGCGTTAAGGGCAGTTTCTGTTATAGCACTAGAAATCTGTGCCGTTAGTCGAATGCTCGGAATGAAAGAATGACTATTTCCTTGCTGGAACATAATGACAACAGCAGGAATTCGGAATAAGACATGTTAAGTTTCTCCTCTTTCTGGCATGGCCCTAGGCCGACGAACAGTGCACGCCCTCCACCCAACCCAATCCACTCGTGTCCCTGCTTCTCAGAATGACTCTTCTTTCACTGGTTTTGTTCGGAAAAACTTTCAATCTCTCAACCTAGTAGTCTCTCAACCTTGAGGTTAGATCTATTACCACAAGGCCAAACTACAAACAACTCTGCTTGTGTTGGTTTTGATCTCCAGCGCCTGATATTTTTGTTCTAGCTCTCCCCTGGCTCTAGTATGGTCTTCCATCACAAAATCGTCCGAGGAGCCCGATGGGGAAGATGAAGAAAGCGGTGCCATGACCGCTCGGCCTATAGCAGCAAGTTGGCGCTACCCTCCACAAATGCACGAAAGCAGAAAACAAGTTCGCCCACCCCTTGGCAGTGAAATAACCGACACATGCGGAGGTACTATTCATCGTGCAACGCGTCGTAGGACGGCCAAATGTGCACACCCTCGGTTGGCAGGCCATTTGATCCTATTGGGCCTCGGCCCATCCGAAAAAGTGATGGAAAAAAATAAAGAGGAAGGGAAGCGAAAAAAGGTAGACAAATTATTTAAAATGTTTCTATGAAATTTAAAGTATTCATGAATTTAAAATTCATTGTTAATAAGAAAAAATGTTTATGGATTTGAAAATTTTCCTGATTTTTTAAAAAAATCACAAATTTATGAAATGTTTGTGAATTTAGAAATTGTTCGCAAATTTAGAAACTGTTCACGAACTTCAAAAAATGTTTCACGAAATTAAAAAATTAATTTTCAATAAAATCTGAAAAAAAATACACAAGTACTTATAGATATATACCAGATCTGTGTAAAAATTCATCACAAAATACACTTTTTTGTGGCCTGCAAAAAATTCATGTATTTCTATAGTGAATAGTACATATGCTAGAAATACGTGTTTTTTTTTCATTTTTGTGTAGCTCATAAAAATATTTCGTCATGGAACTTCACATACAAGTAGTATACATCCATGATCCATATGTATATGTGTAAATGTTTTTGAATTTGTTGAAAATTTTGAATTTTGAATTTTTCAAATATAAACGGCTCCATGGAGCTCAGGCTCCAATAGGAATTTTCGTGGAGTACATGAAGATTTCCTTGCGACTGTGCCTTGGCATGTGTGAAACTGACTGTAATCCAGGTTAAGTCATGTCTTAAATATAGTTGGCCGTTGCCTTCCGAAAAAATATTCTCAATTCTAATTAATGTGTACATCTTGCTTAAACATAAATGTATCAAAGAATGCTTAAACACAAGTAAATTGCAAGAAATGTATATGTAGCACAGTGGGTGGACTGTATTGCTAATTCCATCGAAATAATGTACATGGAGCCAGCAACAAAGAATAAAGACACACATGTAGTACGCATCTGTAGAAAACACAATCACTGTGACACTGTCATTGTCTGCTTATACAAATTACAAAATTTTACAACATGTACTGTACTGTATTTTATCCTAAAGGTGCCCGTTTTCGATTCAATCGGCCAAATCTAAGCCCTGATTGAACCCAAAAAAAACTCTAAAGAAAGAAAAGAATGCAGCTAACACTTAACTAGCACACCTGAAACCGATCTTCGCCCAAAACAAAGAGCGAGAACAGCTGATGGGGCGTGGGTTTCTTAGACTTGGATGAAGGAGTGACAGGGCACCCCCATGAGCTGCGCGAGGCTGGTGGACCGGAGCTTCCTCTCGGTGACGGCGGGGTCCTCCAGGAGGAGCACCTTGTCCTTGTCCTGCACGCCGGCCATGTGCAGGTGGTCGCCGTCGTCCCGCTCCCGGCCCCGGTACAGCAGCCGCTGCTCCCTGGGCCACAGCCCGGTGGCCAGCGACAGCAGCACCTTGAGGTCGCCGAAGGTGGCGGTGGCGTCGATGGACACGTCGTGCTGCCACCCGCCGCAGCCGGCGGACACCCGCACCAGGATGGCCTCGACCACGTCGTCATCGTCCGGCGTCCGGCGCTTCTGCACCAGCATCCCGCCCGGCCGAACCTCCCACTCGATCCGCTCGTGCTCGGCCACCATGGCGCACATGTCCACCCCGCCGATGCCGCCCACCACCATGCTCTTGGACCGGCTCCTGAACAGCCTCCTCGGGCTAGGAATCTTCACCATCTCTGCTCCTCCGCGCTCTCTCTGTTCCTCTCTGCCTCGCGTGTGAACTGGTGATGCCGATGGATGGCTAGCTAAGCTGCTCTCTGGGTGTTGAGCTGCGTGAGGCTTGATGGAGAGATGCTTGTGATTTTAAAGGGGGAGAAGGTGCCGAGGATGAGGACACGGTTGGAAGTCGCGACAGAGAGGGGCGAGAGCCGTGGGCTGGCGCGAAAAAAGGAGAATTAAGATATGCACGAGTGACTGGGCGAAGCTTAGCGGGAATGGAGGGAATAGATTAGCGTTAATCGAGTGTGGTATACGCTGAGTTAGGCGACACATGTCTGCTGTTGCTGATGCGACGGAAACGGAGCAGCACATGGGGAGGTGGTAAGTGGTAACGAACGCGGTCTCTGCATCTGCATGAATGGCGGGGCCGACGGAATCCTCTCACCGGCTGTTGTCGTTTGTTTCCATTTGTTTACTCTATCTATGTAAGTACTGTACTGTTCATCTGGAACCGAACTGGTGTACCGTATTGTCGACAACTTTTGCCCCAAAATGAAGTCTACGTACTGCTAAAACTGTTTCGTCTCTAACCACATACGTCCGTGTCCGATGATAAAGTTGGTCGAGTGATTTACTAGAAGCGTGCGTCTCAAGCCATGGCGCTGAAACATTGTACATAGGACGTCTGGGAACCAAGCGAGCATGTGGACTTTCCGGCCAAAGAAAAAAGAAGGAACTGATTCGCATCACCTGACCCCCTGCCGATGATCGATCGGCGTCTAGCCTTTGTAGCATGTCCGGGATGAGATGGACATGCACCGAGCTAGATGGCCATACAAAACCACGATAATAATATAGGAGTACTCCCATACAAGGCCACGTTACCACTGCACGCATTTGGATTTCGTCGCCAATCGGTCGGCGATCTGATGATTGCACATTTGCACATGCGCGGGCGGGGGTGTCCTGCGGCGCCGTATTATTCTAGGCGCTAGTTCCATTTAGCCTATCGGAGCAGATCGCGGCGCCGGCGGCAACGAACCGCGAGCACTGTGCGGGGAACTATCACTCCGAGCCACCGGTCGAGGAACCACCGGGTCGTTGGTGTCGATTTGATTTGGTGGCGCGATTTGTTTAGTTTGAGCGACCCCAGCCCCGTTCCTGCCAACGGCCCCGAAAACTAGGCTCGTGCACCCAGCAGCCGGGGAAAAGAATTATATGAGACCAGGTCTCACGGGCTAGCCGGGGTTCGAATCCTGTCAGGGTCGAGTTTCTGGTTCCTCATCCCGGGTGGGTTTCTTCTATAAAACTAAGTCTTGGGTGCTAGTGTTCATGGATCTTATTTTTTTTACCGTCCCTTTCTTGCATCGGGTGCGTATGTTGTTCATAATCGTATGTCCTAGTACCTCTAGAACCTCCACATGAAGTGCTCGTCCGAGCTCCCCTAGTTGAACGGCATGCCGTTTCACATGAACCTCGGCATGAGCTGCTCGTCTGGCGCTTCTTGACACAGCTGAGAGGTAGTCTACCAAGCATCGATCGGCAACCTCATCTCACTCGACGTCTCCTCGCTCTTGATCCTCGCCTCTCATCTCCAAGCAAGGACAATCTGAACCTCGTGCTTATGCTAAATTACTTAGCACGATTCATGCCTAATTGTGCAGGGTGTACGTGCCGTTCATCATCTTAATTAGCCAGCGGCAATGGGTATCATAGATAATACTATTATGCATGCTAATTATGCCTTTTTAATGAGGTGACGTAGAATTAAATGAATAAAAAGATAATTGAATATCAGATCATGATATCATATCATACATGTCAATAAATAAGATCATCCAAGATACTGCTAATCTATGATACTATGCATTGCGAACATATTATTATACACTAGTATCATATGCATGATACTAACTTATAATACTCTCCACTACAGGCAGCCTAACTCCAATCCCCCCTTCTCCTGTGATTTGTGACATAACTGAATCAGTCCGAATAAAGCCACGACGCTGACGGCGGAGGCTTGTAGAGATCACACCCAAAAAGTTCATATTTAGACATTTCAAAAAAATCTAGAATTATTTGACAACATCCATGTGGGGTATGTTTATCACTCCAAAAAAATCAGCTCAAATCTCAATGGACATTTAGAGATTAAAAAAGACAAATTTGAATATGAATAGTGGCAGCGTTGAGGAATAGTACTTTGACACTGTTCACATCCGATTTTGTCTTTTTTTTTGTTTCTATTAATGTAAGTCCAATTAGGAGTTGAAACTTTTTGAGGTTGTACATGAAACATTGATGTGTGTCTACAAAAAATTAAGAATGTTGGAACATGTACTTTAAAAAAATTGATCTCACCCAATGTGAGATCTCACACAAGTCTACCCCATCTTAAATAAGGGCCTAAAACATCTATATACCTAAATAAATTATAAAAAATATGATTCACAGAAGGTAACATCAACACTATTATGGGGCGGATAGGGGGCATTTGCCCCCTCCCTCACCGTTGTATTTATTCAATAGTTTGAGTATATGTGTCTTATAAAAAATTATTTGCATCACATATACATCTGGTATTAAGACGGGTTGCAATTGCACCCATCCAGCGCGAGCGTGCCGATCCTCCTGGGAGTTCGTCGTCACCATTGGGATTGGGTCCCCGGCATTCGGCCAGACCCTCATCATCGACACCGGTAGCGACGTCTCCTGGGTGCGATGCAATACCAAAGTTGGCATGTCTTCCAACCCAACGTTGTCGAGCTCCTACACTCCACTCTCCTACACCTCCACGGCCTGTGCACATCTTGGTATGCAGTGGACCGCTAGTCTCACGACCACTGCCAGTACGCCCTCAGCTACCTGGACGGCTCCTACACAGCGGGGACGCACGCCTTCGACACCCTGGTAATGACTGGCTCGAAATCCATTGCAGGCTTTCATTTCAGCTGCAACCACTCGGGCAGCTTCGAACCCAGGCTCGGCGGTGGCACTTTGTCGCTCCCATCGTAGATGGCGGTGACGTATGGGAGGCAGCTCTCGTACTGCCTCCCGCCGACCTCACGCTCATACGGGTTCCTCACCCTCGGCCAATGCCGTCCTTAGAATCATGGCAAAATGCGCAGTGGCCTAGAGCCCATCTCAAATAAAGGCTCAATACATCTATATACCTAAGTAAATTACAAAAATGTGATTCGCAGAACATAACAACAACACTATTGGAGTGGACGGGGGGATTTGCCCCCCCTGTCGTGGTAACGTTTCCGACAATAAGAGAGGGGTAGGATAAAGGAGCATGATCTATCGAGATGGATATGGGTGACACGGTGGTTTTAGCGAGTTCGGGCCTCTCACGATGGAGATAACAACCCTACGTCTCGTGCTCCGGAGAGACTTTGTTTTATCTTAGTATGTATCCGGAGATTACAATGAGGGGAGAACGGATCCCCGTAGTCCTGAGACTAATGGTAAAAGAGAGAGAGATGGAAGAAAAGAATGAGCCCCCCAGTCTAGTGGTGGGGGTGGCTTATATAGAGTGCGCCACCTCCTCACCCTTTCTGTTACACGGTGGAGCATCAATGCCATAATGCCTGCCCACTACAAAACCGTCATGCTGACTATTGGTCTTCGCATATCCGAGTGAGTTACACGGCCGAGTGGAATGAGCTCGTCGAGTGGAGTGCCGTGCTCCGAGTGGTTGTTGCCGTCCGAGTGACTTTCAAGTTGCGGTACATCTCGACGACGATCTGGCCCAGGGGTCCAGTACAAAGTGTATGGTGTCCATGGGTAGGGTCTTTAGTTCAGGCCTGTTACCCTACCCCTAATACATGTCCTCGTCATTAGCCCCCGAATCAGTCGAGGTTGGGCGGGTCGAGTCGAGGTGAATTTCTAGATGAGTCGAGTGCTACGGAGGCACTTATGAACTCCCTCTGGTCACCCGGCGGTCTTATCTCCGCGTGTTGCCTTGACGGATTCAGTACTGCATGGTGTCCGAGTGAAATGAGCTCAAACGGGTCCGCGGAGGAGTGTTAAACTTACCTTATAGCAATTTTTTGGAGTGATTTGGAGCTGGTCCTGCATCGAGTAACTGATTACTCGGAATTTCTTCACGCCTGGAACGTGTCTTTTTTTGTTGTTTGGCCGTCACTCGGACCGGGCGGACCGTTCCGAGTGGATACCATTCCAATGGGGGCACGCTGAGTGCACCCACTGGGTGTAGTCCCCGAGACTGCCGTCGACTGCGGGCAGTCAGCGGGAGTCTTAGAGCCTGTCTTTTTTTTTTGTTGTTCATCACTCGGACTGGTCAGGCCGTACCGAGTGGAGATTACTCCAGTGGGGGCACGATGAGTGCACCCACTGGGTATAGTCCCCGAGATCACCGTCGACTGCGGGCAGTCGGTGGGGGTCTGAGAGAACTAAAACTCTTCTTAGCTGGTACTGATCGAACTTGTTCTTCTCTGACTCGGAGGTCGAGTAATTCTGGAGGTGGTTTTGCATCGAGCAAAATGTTTCTTTCCGAGTTCTCTTCCAGTGGGAGCACGCTGAGTGCACCCACTGGGTGTTGTCCCCGAGCCTCTGTCGGACTAGATGAGTCGGGCAGAGGGTTTAAGTCTCCTGGTAAACCTCCATGCAGTCGACACGGTAAATATCTTTTAGTCTGAATTGAGTCAATCAGATGCATCTTCTGGTGCTTGACATGGTAAATAAGCTCAGCCTGGAGTTGAGTCAGTCGGACTGATCTTCATGCACTCAGCATGGAATAAATTCAGCCTGGAACTCGGTCAAGTAGGTGAATCTTCGTGCTCTCGGCACGGTGAATGAATTCAGCTTTGAAACTGCCGACTGTAGAAAAAAGCTGGACACTCCAGGGAGTAATCTTTCCATTAGTACTTCCTATATTGACCGTTAGATTTTGCGTGAAAGGGGTATTTGTAGGAGTACATTGTATCCGCAGAGGAGCTTCATTTTCACCCTTTTGCATGAAAGGGGTATTTATCCAAGTGGACGTGCTTCCCAACTGATCGGGGCATGTTGACTGCAAGGAAAAATTTGGTGGCACTTGTATGTCTCCCGGAGGAGATAGACTAGTGGTCTGACATGGACGTGCCATGAAACCCGAGTGATGAGGCTAGTGTGTGGACTAACTCTCCAAAGAGAGGCCACTCATTATCCCGGGGGAAAACCAGCACATGCCATATCTGAGTCCAAGTTTATGAAACTAACGCCTTGGAGCCTAGGATAGGGCCAAGTGTATCCGTAGAGGAGGGTTGTTTTCACCCTTTTGCAGTCCTGAAGATGACTTGAGGTAATGATTTGGGCGATCGTCCGAGTGGACAGTACTACCCTTATAGATTTTCGACAGACCGAGCAAGTATGGTCAGAAAGATATTCCTGATGTGATCAATGGGTTGATTGAATGGGCATAACCCCTGAGGGCAGCATGGCCAACGGGTGTGCGTAGCCCCCGAGTGATGCTCGAAAGAGGTAAGCTTGCTATAGAGCGTGATATGAGGTTTGATCATATGAGTAACTTAGTCGTTCCCGTGCTGGGGGTGTAGAGGTGAAGACATGTCCAACTAATGGTGACGCGCGAGGCGGCCGAGGGGCAATGATGTGTACAACCGAGTGACGACGCGCGGGGCGGCCAAGTGGTGAAGACGTGCACAACAGAGTGGCGACGCGTGGAGTGGCCGAGTGGTGAAGACGTGCCCAACCGAGTGGCGACGCGCGGGGCGACCGAGTCATGATGTGCGAGGTGGCCGAATGATGAAGACGTGCACAACCGAGTGGCAATGCGTGGGGCGACCGAGTGGTGAAGACGTGCACAACCGAGAGGCGACGCACGGAGCGGCCGAGTGGTGAAGACGTGCACAACCGAGTGGCGACGCGCCGGGCGACCGAGTCATGATGTGCGAGGTGGCCGAATGATGAAGACGTGCACAACTGAGTGGCAATGCGTGGGAAGACCGAGTGGTGAAGACGTGCCCAACCGAGTGGCGACGCGCGGGGCGACCGAGTCATGATGTGCACAACTGAGTGGCAATGCGCGAAGTGGCCGAGTGAAGGACTACGTGTCCAGCCAAGTGGTGATGCGCGGGGTGGTCGAGTGACAGATTGCGTGTCCAGCCAAGTGGCTGAAATGGTCTTCGAAGGAGTTAGCCCGATGCTTTCGAAAATGTTGTAGTGGTTGCGACGCAACAAGACCGGCATGACAACTGAGTCTGAGTAGGAATAAAGATGGCGTGCAGAGCGTCTGGGTGATTATAAAACTTGTCAAAGTGGCGGATCGAATGCACTTGTTGAAGTGAAGGATCTGACTGGCGATGAAGTACTCGACCACTCAGGAGAGTGTCATTCCAAATGAGATGCAGCCCCCGAGTGCGGCGTAGCCCCCGAGCATACTACAGGCTTCGACAACGGACATGTCGGAATATGAGAAATATAGTTTTGAATGGATGATTTGCAATTCATCGAGTTGGACTCGGGTAAAGATGAGGAGAAGCTTCCGAGTGATGCTCGAAAGAGGCAAACTCGCAAAAGAGTGAAGTGTGAAGTTTAATTATAAAAGGGACTTATCTGTCTCATGCCCGACAAGGTCTATATCATTGATACGACGAAGAGAATTCCACAGAGGGGTTGGCCGGATGTGTTTGAAGTCAACAGAGCGACAAGGTCGGTGTTGTGGTGCGTTGGGACCGGTATGGTGACCGAGTGCGAGCAGCGATGAAGTTGGCGCATAGGGCCGGTGAGTGATCGCGTAACTTGTGTAAACAATGGCACAAGCCAATGAAATAATTTCTCGAGGAAATTTGATGTGTGCTGAAATGATTTGTGTGAATAAAACCCATAGACACCCGCTGGGAGTGCAAGGGGCTTGCTGGTTAACCAGCAAGAGTCTGAAAGAGCGAAGGATCCGTTCGAACTTGTCGAAGCGACGGATCCGACTGAACTCATTGGAATATTGGCTCAAATAAAACGGAAGTGTAGTGTTTCGACTGATTTGCAGCCCCGGAGGACCGATGCAAACTCGAAATGAAGAACGACACATGGTGTTCGTGAATGATGTATGCGAAAAAATGGAAGTTGGACTCGGGAGTCACATAACCAGTACTAAGCAAGTATGTGAAAATAAGCAGCCGAGCGTAGAGGTACACTCGGTGGCGTGGCCTCCGAGTGAACGTGATGTGTGAATTACGGGATACTCGGGAAGACGGAAATAACAGAATGTAAAATGACTTAGCTGTCTGAAGGCGCGCGGGCGGCCGAGTGGTGATGAGGCGACCAACCGAGTGGCGACGCTCGGGGCGGCCGAGTGGTGATGAGGTGACCAACCGATGGCGACGCGCGGGGCGGCCGAGTGGTGATGAGGTGACCAACCGATGGCGACGCGCCGGGCGGCCAAGTGGTGATGAGGTGACCAACCGATGGCGACGCGTGG